>NC_056560.1:33200318-33200886 GCF_013358625.1 Macadamia integrifolia | reverse complement strand
CCCCCCCCCCCCCAAAAAAACACAGGTGAGAACCAAAGCCAATTCGTCGAAGGAAATAGAAACTGAGAAACATGCCGCTTTATGATTGTATGCTGTTATTGAAGCCCCATGTTCAGAAGGAGGCTATGATGGACTTGGTTGCTCGAGTAGGAGGACATGTTTACAGAAGGAATGGTGTTCTTACCAACATTAAATCTTTTGGTACAGTTCAGTTGGGTTATGGTATTAGGAAACTTGATGGAAGACATTACCAGGTGCGTCAATGTTTGCTGTTCTGTCGTTGATCTTGTTTGCCTTTGGTTTCTTTCCCATTTCTTGACAGACCTGGCTCTCATTTTTGTATTTGAGATTTTAAGATTTTAAGTCCATTTTCTCAGAAGGGAACTTAATCGATCTTTATGGATATATTTTGAACATTTTGCCAATTTATTCTTCTTTGTAGAAATTACGTAAACTGCTGGGGACATTAGATCTAGGACTTCCTTTTGTACTATTGTATCTTGTGGTTGTGGAAGGTTAGTTTGGGAGCTATTATAACAAATTCTTGTTCACTTTTGGTTGCTCTCAA
>NC_056560.1:33118778-33200298 GCF_013358625.1 Macadamia integrifolia | reverse complement strand
GGGGGGGGGGGGGGGGGGGGGGGGAGTACAAGGGGACATCTTAGTCTGGAGAGAGAGAGGGCTAGCACTTTGAACCAGCTGTATTATTCTGACAGAAAATATACTGCAATGAAATAACTCTAAATTAAGAAGCTTGAAGTGGAAATTTTGAAGAGAATATTTTTTATTAATTAATGTATAATTTTTCATTTATGGAAAGAGTTAATTATCCAGTTGCTTGGACTCCGATGATCCAATCCAAGCACAGCTTTTTGAAAATGTGAGTTTTCCATTGATTATTGTCCTATATACATGATTCAATTATGCATTTCTGAAACTGTTGAACTTTGAGCAGGGTCAACTGATGCAGATGACAATGATGGCTACACCAAACTTCAACAAAGAGCTACAGTACCTGAATAAGGAAGATCGGCTACTTCGATGGCTTCTAGTGAAGCACAGGAATACCAAATATGGGCTGGAATTTGTGGGCGAGGACGATGGAAAGGGTGAGCTGTACAAGTTAACAAGGAGCAGAATATATGATGAAGAGATTGATGATGTTGACGACGACGATGATGATGATGATGATGATGAGGAATATGAGGTGCATGAAGAGCAGAACAACGAAAACTGAAATGTGAATCAAACTATTTGGTCCTGCTTAAGTTCTCATGATTTTTTCTGTTTCAAAGAGAGTTTGTATCGTAATTTCATTTAACTGGCTTATGTCTTTTTTGAGTTCTGAATCATCTGTAGCTTTGAAGTTGTGTTTATTCTTGCTTGGTTTGTAAATGCATAATTGGCATTCTGGTTTGATGATCGATCAACCAACCTAATTACGAGACTGACGCAGATTGCAGGCTTAGGTGGCAACAGAACCCGGGCAATAAGCTCTAGCCTGAGAAAAGGAGGTAGGTATTAGCAACAACCAGAATGCAAGCATAACTCGGGCATACATGTTTTGAGTATTTCCTGCCATCATGGCACATCCTTTTGGGATTAATTTCTTTTCACTAAAGATGAATATCCAAGCCTTCAGTTTGATTATTCCCGTGGGTCCATATTGATTCGACAACTGCATGAATTGGGTCATGCTGGGGTTGAATGAGGACTATTCAAACTCAAACGGAGTGATGGTTTGAGGTGGCCTTAAGGAGGTAAGAGGAGTCAAACTAAACCACACGCTTCTAAAGGCGAAGGTTCCTTGCCAACTCAGCTACCCGCTTAGAGTTAGTGTTGGGGTTCTTTATTTTGTATTTTACATATAATATATAATGGATTTACTTGGATAATATGTGATTTTCGGTCAATATTTATGGGATCAAGTCTTGCGCTAGGTTTGGGGTAGTAATAGTATCACTTACTGATCCCATTTTTATACCTTTTCATTGGTCTGCTTTGTATATGTTTATACGTATGACATTGAGCTTTCATTTTATAGCTGCTGTAAAAGGCTTGGTTAAGGGCCCGTTTGATAATGTTTTAAGAAACGAGTTTTTGCAATTTCTACGTCCAGAAATGGAATAAAAAGTGTTTGATAAAATTGTTTCTTTTCATTTATTTTTAGAAATAGAAATTGAAATTTCTACCTATTTATGGTTCAAGAAACGACTTAGGTGAGGATTTGTTTTGCCGTTTTTTAAAACGACTCGTGGCCATTCTTTCGCTGGTTACTATCGACTTTTAGAAACATGACTTATCAAATACTTTCAATTCTGTTTCTGTTTTTAGAAACGGAAATTTATGTTCTGGCGTTTCTGGGGCCCTAAGTTGTGATGTTTATGAACATCAAATATTATGGCTGACAGTTGGAGATGGGTTTACTTCATTGGTTTGTACAAATATTTTTGTTTCACTAATCATCCTGGTGCTACTTGTTTCGATGGCAAGCTAAGCAATGGATCGACTGGCTAAACAACAAAGACTGGGAGCATTATAGAGTACAATTTTAGTAGCAGAAATATCATGGTACAAGATTTTTTGAGCTATAAGATCAAATAAGATTATAGAACAGGACTTGATAAGTAATGGCCAAGAAAGTAGATTATAGAGCAGGATTTTATAAGTAATATCATCAAATTGGGATTTGTTTACCAACAAAATTTTTTTTCTTCCATTTGAACTCATTTCTATAATTCTTTTAGTTGCCTAAATAGATGCAATTGCTGTGGTGCATCAGTGATTTAATGGGGAGAAAAAAAAAATCTAGAACTTAAAATCCAAATAAATTTAAATTAATGAAAAATATGGTGTCTTATTCTTATTCTATCTATATTTACTTCAATTATACTTCCATATTATTCACATATATAAAATAAAAGTGGAAATATGTCTTGCTTGATCTGTTTGCTAATGTTTACCATTGTTCTTGTTATATCCTTCCTAGTATCACTGATCAATTGAATCGGTGGAATTTTTGTTCCTATAGAAATGAATCTAGATTGTTGAGGGGTTGATCAATGATGCTCGAACAGTAGAATCCTTATTGTCTACAGTATATGGGTGTTGCCACCCCTATTACCTCCTTGCCTTCTTGCATTGAAACCAATGAAACCGGGAAAACCACTGCCACCACCATTACCACCAACAAACCCTCCAAAGATTGGCAGATCCTCCAAGAATGCCTTTGCTACGAGAAAGAAGAGAGGGAGATGATAGAGGGATTTGATGAGAAGTGAGACTGCCATCAAAACCTTGAATTTTGCAAACCTTG
This sequence comes from Macadamia integrifolia, assembly GCF_013358625.1. NCBI lineage: Eukaryota > Viridiplantae > Streptophyta > Magnoliopsida > Proteales > Proteaceae > Macadamia > Macadamia integrifolia. The sequence continues at coordinate 33,197,603 of NC_056560.1, read as the reverse complement.
AGAGAATGGGTCTTTTTTCTCTTTTATAAATTTATCTATATAGTTGGCCCACTTTTCTGAGCACGCTTTGACAGCATTAAATTTGAAGTATTATTGATTCAATAGTGTTGCAGGGATCACAGAGCCTTAAATTTAAGGAGATTGATTGAGATTGAACTCAGCTCAAGCACAAGATCATGAACTATCTGAGATTATTAATCCGAGTCAATGGAGGTTTTTCTAGCTACTTTTGAGGCCTAAGTGAACAAGTTAGATTACCGACATGGTAGGCCTGTTCAGGTTGTCTTCTATTGTGCTTTTGTTCAGCTATAATTTAGGTCCAAGCTATAGTCGTCTGAAATGGACAGATAATTGTATAAAGCATGCCCGTCCCTCTCTTCCATGCTCCACCATTCCACTATTTCACACCTCCGAATAACAAATCCGACATCGTCGCACCAGCCCCACCTCGTCCCCGTCGAAAACGTCCATTTTGATTTTCGTCCAAGAAAGCCCCAAATCTGTTCTCCGCCGGCTGTGAAGAAGAAGACGGCGACGGTAATAAAAACAAACTTTATTATGGATAGGTAGATAGGCAAATGTCAGGTATTTGGTAAATACAATATATCTATCATATTTAAGTTGGATATACGAATGTACTAATTCATCAGTGGCTTAGATTTAACCTATCTGATCTAATGATCAAAAAATGCTAGCATACCTTATTCCTGGGTAACCCGCTAGCATATTCATCCTTTTCCCAAAGTGTATAGACACAAAATAAAAGCTTTTGGGTTTCCTTTTTGTTTAATAATTTTTTAAAATATTCGAGATGGGGACTGTTATTTTCCGATCATTTTTCACAATAATAGCACACAATAATAATATGATTGAGGCAGAGAAAATATTTTGATTGAACAATTCTCCTTTTTAGTCTCCAAAAAAGGACAATATGGATATTGGGATCAGCATTTTATTCATCAAGAAGATAACCCCACTGAAGCAAAGGTAATCCCATCTTCTAGTTAGATTTTTATTTTGGTAAAATAAAAAAGAGAGATTACATTATACATGATTGACAAGACTTCCATCTTCTAATTAGATTTTGCATGTTTCACTGATCTATTCTCTCTTTGTAATTACATCACCTACATGCACACTTTCAAGTTAATTTACCACTAAGGACTAGGGATGCATCTGTGACAACTCTAGCAACCCTCCAAATTTCATGTTGTACAGAATGCCATGACTCTGGAGTGTTCAAGATCTTTGCTTTCTCGATCGCGTCATCTATCCCAGGGAATGATTTTGATCCATAATCATCATGTTTTGATGGCCCGTAAATCTGAAAATAATCAAAATAATAGTACAAGTTTTAGTCACTTTAACCACAGTATCAGAATATCTATCGATTCAGACACAAGGGCTCCATGGTCTGAGCCAACAATAAAAGAGAGGGGGGGAGGGAAAAAAGAGGAACAAGTTAAAACCTATAAGATTATTTGAAGAACTCTAATATGCAAGTGAAGGAAACTTACCAAATGCTTATACCATGACCTCCCAAGGAGTCCATCTCGGTCTGTAAATGCTCGTTCTGCCATCAGAAACCTGTCATTCAGCTCCCTCACTTCCATGCGGTCTTTTTTCCACAATGATGATAGCCAAAACCTACTTTCCTCTATTACCTGAATCATGATCAATACATTAGATAACGTGTACTACCTGAACCACAGGTCATAGACAATCATGAGTTATAGAAATCAATGCAATACCTTTATCTGTTGGTTTATTTTGATGGCAGATTTCTTGAGCTTTTCAATGGAACTGTACAGGGGAATGAGACTTATACCCATACTTGCAACTTCATCTTCAAATTCTTTCGTGCTTGCCTGTAATTCAGACTCCTCATGAAATGCATTTTCATTAAAAACTAAAGGTGTGTTTGCTATGCATTCTTGGAATAGATTCTGGGTCTAGAATGCATTCTGAAACCCAGTTCTTCTCTATTTTCTCGCTTTAGAATGCATTCTAGAGCCAGATTCTAATCCGAGAATGCGTAGGATACACAGCCTAAGTGTTTTTCTTACAAGCATCTTGCACAGCTCTGAAGTGGAGCGGTGAAGATTTGCAAGTAGGAACCTTGGTGCATGTTACATGAGATAGAAATTTGTCTTTTGCGTATGTGCATTAAATCTATGCAAGTAGAATACACAAAGACAAGCATAAAAAAGAGGCATTTACGACAACTGACAAGTGAGAATATGTAAATGTCGTCGACATACCTGAAGGTCCTGTGCATAAGAAACATAATTAAAAGGCAGGATTTCCTCATCTGCAAGCTTAAGAGCAACAAGTCCCCAAATGCTGGCCACTGTTTATAAGGGAAAGAAACAGTATAAGAAAGAAACCAGATCCAGCTGGGACCCTGTTTGAAGCAAACGGCTTTAAACTTTGTTGTGCTGTTCAAATATATGAAAAGAAAAGAAGGTAAGCACTACGAACTTTCCTCACAGATAAAATCAAATTCAATGTTTCTTATCCTAGAGAAGTGTGAAAGACTGAATAATGATTCAGATAGACAGTTACCAAAGTTTGTGAATCAGAAATAGAAGAAATACCTGCTACATGCCTATGGAACATTGGGTCACCAAATTTCTTCATCCATATAAAGTCATCATACATTGAGTGGTAGACTGCGTATCCTGCAAAAGAAAAACATTGAAGAGCATATTGATGTGAAATCCTTAAAAGTCAGTACATTTATCTAAGAACATATGTTTTCACCACTACTTTAAAAGCTTCTATACATGGTAAAAGTCAGAAGTGATGGAAGGGAGGAAAGGAGGAGAGATTTCCTTTTTTTTCCTTTTCTATGTCAAGTAACAGAACTAAAAGATTAAAATGGCATTAAACACATGATTTAGGGTTACTTGGAATTTTTCTTTCAAAAAGACTGCTCTAATAATGAGAAAGTAACATTATGTATGTTTCCGAAAAATCTTTTACCATGTTTTATGGAGTTCTTTGTTGAGTACCGAGGACCTTTAGACATACATAGTGCAGAACTGAATAATGAATTTAAATAACACTGCTAAATGAATATTGCTTAGAAAAAATATAGGAATAAGGCATTTAATGAGCATTCAAAAGCTCTCTTTGGTATCATTTTATTTTTGATGTTTGCTCACAAAAACATTTTTTGTTGCATTTGGTAACATTAAAAAAACTTGTTTCTATTTAACTTTTTTTTGAAAAAACACAAAACCACAAATAGGTCTTGACCCATTTATGTGTTTTGGCAAAAAATCAGTTTCGGTTATTTATGCAGAGACTTAAATGAGCATGTGCTCATAAGTCTCAAAATCTAAGGGTAGGACCATATGAGCATCATTTCCTCTTTTAATTAGAAAGGCACCCTCCTCATGCTTCTCCTGCTCCTCCTCCTCCTTCTTCCTCCTGCAACCCCATCCACCACTTCTCCTTCTTATTCTTCATGCAACTCCACCGCACTCTCATCTTCTTCTTCCTGCAACCCCACCCACCCATACACCCTGCTGCAACCTAACCCACCACACCTCCCCCCCTCCACCCTACCCCCACCCTTCCCCTGCCCCTGCCTTCCAGTCCAACAGTTGGCATTTGGAATCGGACAGAGGAGAAATGGAGGTTTCGATTTGATCTCAGAGGCAGAACTTGTTCATTGTTCTGTCAATTCTCTATATCGGATCAGGTCGACTCCATCTATGCAGATTGAAAGTTCGTTTTCCATCTGCGTCACGCCAAATAACATAAATCTAAGAATTGAAAGGCGTTCATATTGAATAATCGAAACATTATTTAGAAAGCAAGACATAATGAGTTTGTTGTTCAATCGAACATGAACAGCCATCTTAGAATTCCGTCCAATTGAGAACTGAGACTGCAGATTAGCCCCAGTGCCAGATCACCTCTCCACTTCATCAAAGAAAGGCCCAGTGTAGATTGATCCTGGTTGATTGGACAATCCTTAACTTTAATGGTGTACCTCTAAATCAGCACCGTATGCAACATCACCTTGTGATCGGACAGCTCCATTACCACCCACAAAAACAAGGCAGTTTCCAATTGCTATCTGATCCTCAACAAAATTGTGCCAGGGTGGGGGGTGGATTAAAACAGAAACTCTATTATGGATTTACGGTTTTGACAACTTATGATTTGGGAAGGAAGATGGATGAAGAGGGAGTTTCTTCACCCACCACTTACACTATATATGGGAATTTATAATTTGTGACCATTTCTTCAAACAATTATTCTACACATAGGTATACCAAACCATTTCTCATTCCCTACTCTATTATGTTCTAATGTCTAAAAATGGTTTTCATTAATGATTTTTGTTAATAGGAAAAAATAAAAAAATAAAATGATACCAAAGAGAGCCTAAGAAGAGGGGGGAAGGACCTCAAACACAAAATACGTAGTTTGAGTAATTAAATTGGTCTCTAAAGATGAATACAGATGGATGGTAGTTCAATTTCTATACGACTCAAAAGAGCTTATGCATTGAAAAAACTGTTGAGGTGATTGAAACTTTTGCACCGTGCAGTCACAGCAAAAATAATGTACCATCACCGGATATGAAAAAACAACTAAGTGTGTCGCTTCTTCTTCTTCTTTTCTTTTTCTTGTGGGGTTGGGGGTTGGGGGGTGGGTTGGCAAGATTTTGAGCTAGTTTCTTATCGATCTATGGAACACAATCAAAGAAGAAAATTTACCAATACTTTGTTGGCATTCATCATCTAACTTCTGAGGCCTTCATTGATACCTCTCTTAAAATTTTCACGGGTTTACTTTGGTTGTGTTTATTCTCTGCACAAGGGCTTTCCCTATTCTACTCCCTTTCCTTATTTTCTCAACAAAGTAAATTTGTGCTCTGTGGTTGGCAAGCATCTCATTATAAGAAGCATCTTATAGTTTATATATAAACTGAAGTTTGCAAAAGCAAATGATCATACCTCCTCCATAGAACATGTCAACAGATGGAACTCCAATATGTTGAACAAAAGGCGCATAATCTGAACCCCCGCCTCCTAGCCTCCCAATCTTCAAAGTGAGAAGAATTGTTACTCATCAATTGTTTCCACTTCTATGTAACAACTTAAACAGATTCATTGATAATATGGTCATTTAGCGAACATAAATTAAAGAAATGTGGAATATTGGACATTTCCTTTCATTTAATTAAGATGATGTTGTTTGTACTTGAAAGGCATGTATTAATATAATATCACATAAAGGTTGAAATTTGATATCAGGAACCACCTTGGAGGAATCATTAGAGCTGATCCATGAATCATACATTGTTTGCGAGGAGTTATCTGGATCTTGAACCTTCAAAAACCATGAGCTTTGTTAAGTAGGATCAAGGAGAAACTAGTAATCAAAGTAACCTAGATATTTTCAACAACAATGGAAACAACCAAAATAAAAAGCTTTCCTTCTTGTACAACATCAACATCAGCAACTACTTGTTTGAAATTTGTCAATGATATTGCATCCCCTACTCAGGTTGCTGCTGTTAGTTGTGAATGATTTTGTTCCCATTGCTTATTTTATCTACCCTTTTTTTTTTTTGGCCATCACCTCTACTTTTACATATTTTCACCATATATCGTAATAACTAGTACATATACATCACCGCTGTTAGACCTTTTGAGCAGCTTGTTTGAGTAGTTCGTCAAGCTGAGGAGTTGCAGAGGCATGGAATCCTGCCCCAGAGACTGCACAGTCTACATTCAAATAAGCGACAACCCTTGAAGCTAGCATTTCTCTGTTCTCTTCAACCCATTCTGTTGATCCTACCTGCAAAAGGCCGGATTGGTTACAAGAGGACCACATGCTCCTATATATGATTTGACTCTCTAATAACTCATATTTTAGGAAACATGGAATTGATGAATACGAAAGCCATTAGTTATTAAGCTATCGCTATTACTGTTATCTTATTAATGAAAAATAAAATAAAATGTATAGTTTTGGAATGAGATCATGAAGAAGAATTATGAGAAGGAGGTTCGGTTGTAAAGATTGGGGAAATTTTTTGTAGGAAGGCATACAATAAATGTTGCACGAGTAAACAAATTGATCATAAAAGATATACCATATTAAGTATATGTAAATATATTTTTTTAATACTTATAATAGGAGAAAACAATAAGAGACAGATATACGTGAAAATGTTATGAAAAAAGAAGATACCGCAATAGTTGTAGTAGCTACAAATTAAATATCATTAATTAAGGACTCAAAACTAATAATATGATAAGAAATACAAGCCAGATGGGCAGGACACCCAGCTAGTGTTTTAACCTTAAGAGGAGATGAGGAAAACAGATGTTTGGTTATGAGGCCTGCCAATGTTTCAACTGAACTATCTGTTCTGTTCTTGTCACATTGTGATGCAGAACACTGATAATACATGTAGGCAAGTTTGGCTCGTATTCCTCTAAGAATAAGATTAACTTATTAAGTTTCGCGTAGCGGGTGTTCTTCTCTTTCCCTTGTGTGACTGAACTTCCAATTACGGATGCAGCCCTGTTCGGTTGGCATCATTCTTAGAATTAGAGTATTGAGTTACCAAATGTTGCTGTGTACATTATAACCCTCCCCAGATCCCGCAGTGGCGGGAGCCTCATGTACTAGGTATGCCCTTTTTTTTAAGGGTATGGCATGAGTCTAGGTGGTCAAGGGATGGAGTGTGAGAAAGATACCAGGCCATACTCCTCAGCATCCCAATTGCAAAATATAATCGTTCGCCTTGGCCTCCACCCTCTTTTCTTCAGCTTCCCAAGCCTTCTAGCAACCTACAGGCACCAAAGAATACAAGCACTAGAATTACCACTGAAATATTTTGTTCATTTTAGGTTTGGACATGGTGAATCAATTTAGAAGAGAATGAAAGCTTTTCTATCCCAAGTAACCTCTAGTAGTGCTGCAGTCCCACTGTTCGGATCAACTGCGCCAAATGTCCAAGCATCGCGATGGTTACCAAGTAGAACAAATCTACACATAATTACAATATAAAATATAATTAGAATTGAATAAAACATAAATTGTGTTAGCAAAAAGTTAGGAATATTTCTCTGACCACTGCTTCTTTAATAGTGGCATTGTGCAATCAATTATTTCTTATTATTCACAACAGTAAGCTTTTCTATATGAGTGCAGAAAGCTTAATTAATATAAGTTACAGGTAACAATAGAAGATGGTTGTTAGATGAGATCTCAACTAAAAGAGATTATCATTCATTACCGCGATCCATCTGGTCCATCTTTCAGTGGCTTCCTGAGTTAAGAATTTAAAGTTCAACATCCCAAAACTCTACATTTTGCTTCCTGCTTTTTTCTCAAGATTTGAAACAATAGTGGACCTATGGCGGTACATTACCAAGTTACAAAATAATTCATGAAATAAAAGCAAGCTATATTTAAATCAGTTCTTCAGTGACTTTAAGAACTAAAAATGAACATTAAAACTAGATATCCAGCTATACCCAAAACAGCTAAATGAATCCTGTATGGTCCAATGACACAACCATTAGGTAGCTAGCTTTTCATATAATTAATTGGATAGGTAAATGAAGTCAGGAAACAGCCTCAAGGTAAATAAAGTCAGGAAACAGCCTCTTCACGAAGTAAGGGTAAGGTTGCGTACATTATGACCCTCCCCATACCCCACAATAGTGGAAGCCTCATGCATTGGGCACAGCCTTTTTTTCTTTTTTTGCTAAATGAAGTTGATTACTTGGTTCATGACAAAGTTATGGAAAGAATCAAAAAACTTGAATTCATAAAACTTGCATTCAAAGCATACCGGTCAGGCTCTTCCGATCCTTCAATAACACCAAATACATTTTGGATTGTAGCTACGACTTGAGTTCCCTGAAGATCAAATCAATTACCCATCAACACAATTCAACAAAATATTGATATTCAACCAATCCAGCTGAAGATATCACAGCTGATTGTTTACTACTACCAATCAAACATCTGAAGATCAAATCAAGTACCCATCAACCAATTCAACAAAATATTGATATTCAACCTAATAATCCAAAGATCACTGTGATAATTTACTACTACCAATAAAAAATATAGACAAAGATAGACATTAAACAGAACATTTCATTACCCATAACAACAAGCTTTAAAGGCCCCAAAACTTTCTTTCAACGTAGCAATCAGAGGAAACAAACAATGAACCAGAAGAACTAGAAGCTTTAGGGTCTCAGAACTCTTATCACTTACAGTGTAGCTGAGATTGAGGAAGCCGGGGCCAGGACCAACCCTGTAAACCGGAGCGTTAATGCCACCCTGCCAATCATCGCCGGCTACTTGTCCACCAATGGACCTAATGATTGCATCACCATCAGCTGCCGACACTGGTAGTGACGGTATCAAGGGGAGCTCCCCACGCATCTCCACTTCATCAACAGAGAGCCTCTCACAGTCACTGGTGCTAGTCCACCCAGGTGTCGTCGGATCTCCGGTCCCACCATACACCGTCCCTACCTGAACGCCACTTGGTGGCATCCACTTGTCATCTGGAAACCATTTCGAACCCTCACCTCCTCCACCGCCATAATCCTTGGTATCCGTGAACACAACGACGGCAACGGCACCGGCGTCGTAGGCGTGCCGTACGATATCGCCGCGGAATATTTGGCCGTACCTTGCCAAGGCGATACTGCCGGAAACGTTGACACCCATCGCTTTCAAGGTGTCGTAATCCTCCACGCGGCCATAGTTAACGTATATCACCTGTCCCGCTACGGTCCCTGACTTGGCGTAGGCGTGGAAGGTGGGAAGGACTTCGCCGGCCACGTCGGAGTAGGGGTCGCCGGTGTATATTTCCTGTCGGAGATCGAATTTGATGGTAGACGTATCGTCCGGGGATGGGCGTGTCAGAGTGAGGATGCGGGAGATTGGGTAAGTGAGAGATACTTGGTAGGAAGTGATATGAGAGGGAACGGTGTAGGAAGAGAGAGTGGAGAGGACGTAGGCAGCTGTATCGGCGTTGGCTTGGGTGCCGGCGACGTGGGGTCGGCGGGTGAGGCTGAAGAGGTTTTGTGAGATGGAGGTGTTGTCGGAGAAGGGGAGGGACGTGTAGAGGTTGTGATAGGTCGACTTGGGAGTGGGATAGGTGGTGAGGACGATAATGGAGACGAAGATAGATATGACTACGAGGATGGTGTTGCAGGTGGCGGCGCATCCTCCGCCGGTGGTGGTGCTGCTCTTGAGCATGGATTTTTTGTCAAGATTCAGGAAGGGTTCTTCGTTCTGTGAAGGAGAACACCCACCCATGGGCTTTCTTGTGCTTATATCTGTTTTTTTTTTTTGGATTTTGGATAACAATGAGAGAGAGAGAGAGAGAGAGAGAGAGAGAGAGAGAGACTCTATATGTGTGCTGCTTTATGAGCTTGTTTAACGTGTGTTTTTTCTGAGCTCGTTTTCATGTATCCGATTTTTCTGTTGTGCCTGGATGCGCCCCATGAGTAAAGGTGTCAATATATAATTGAAACCGTTTAGTATAACGAAATCGATTGGTTATAAATGATCAAATCGTATCGTAGTAAATTGATCTGATTTTGGTTTTGTAAGTCATAATTCTAATTTAAAATCGAATCAAACTAGAAATTCAATGGTTAACCGGCACCTAGTATTAAAGACTTAAAGTATTTTGAATTTCAATGGGTCTCTACGAGAAAAAGGAAGAAAAAAAAAAAAAAAAAAAAAAAAAAGCAAAGGACTAACCAAGAAGGGAACTTCATTTTCACACAATCACACTTCTTGATTTTCTAACTTCTAGGATCATAGTTAATTAGTTATCATATGTGTAGTCTTTTAGATAGAAAGTATATCGTCCTTGGCAAAATAAATGTATATTGTCTTAACTCTTTATGAAATTTAATATATGTAGGATTCACACTAGTTGTAGGATGCAAACCATTTTCGAAAATGACACTAATTAACCCCATGTAAACTGGTTGTGAATCGAATAACAAAAACAGATTAAAAACTGCTAAAACCGAAATCAGATGAAAATGATTCCGATTTCACCTTATTCTTATCTGGTGCAATTTTAGTTTTAACATATCAAAATATAAACCGAACCGAATAACCAAAATTGCATTGTTTGACACCCCTACCCAAGAGGGGCACGATGGTCATTGCATGTCCCTATGTCTATGATCTAAGGGTCATTTTTGAACCTAAAATTTGTCCTTGTTTTCACTAAAAGTAAGACTGTATGAACTAGGAGCCCTACTTCCCGATATAGGTACACACTAGCCGAAGCAACCGATGGGAGGATGTGCACGAACATCTTCAGAGTCGGGCAGCACAAAATGTAAGTACACACCAAGAGGCAGGAGGTAGCATTCTTTTTTTCAAATAAAAAAGGTGGTCAGGTTGTGTTTATCCTGCACACTCCATTGGTGTGCTAGTGCAGGGCCAGTAGCCTAACAATTACCCCTAAAAAGTAGCTTGAAAAAACGGTGTGGCCCCTTTGGCTAGATACAAAGGGCGAAATGATCATCTCACCCTTTATGAAAGGTGAAAATTCTATCCATATTGATGCTTTCATGCATATACATTGGCTCATTCGCTCGTGCAGGGGCTATTCAAGGAACCCTCTTCCTCAATAAAAAATTTTAGGTGTACTCTTAAATTTGATTTTCTTTTTTTGACAATGAATAAATAAAACAAATTCACTTCCACTAATATATGCTTGGCTTTTGGAATTACCATGAGAGAGAGAGAGAGAGAGGCCTGAGCTTGTTTGTTGTGTGTTTTCTTGTTTAATTAGCATAACTATATTATTAAGAAAATAATTTAAGTGCATTATATTAAATTTGGTTTTCCTTGTTGATAATAAATATATGGGAGAGGGTTCTTTTAGCAAACCGCATAAAGAAGCACACCAATGAGATACAATAAAATGATGTCCGACCATTTCATGAGGAGATAGATAGAAGTAGAAGTGCTTGTGTACTCTACACCATCGGTTCATCGAATCTTTTTTCTATATATATAGGGGAAGTGTTTTTAGTGGGAGATTGAGGTTTCTATTCATGCGCAAGGACTAATGGGAACACACAAAGAAACATCCATCCACATAAACGTCATTTTCCATTTCATGAAGATAGGTTGGTAATTTTGCTCCAACGTGTTTGACTGTAGGGACCACACTCCTCCACAAAAAAAATATATATAAATATATATATCGATTTCACTTCCTCTAAATGTATGTATGGCCAGTGGTCAGTATGGCAAACTACAGAGGACATCAACCCTTATTTTTTAAACCAAAAAAGAAGTTTTATTTTTATTTTTTTAAAATTTTTTGTAGTATCCTGCTTTGTATGGATAGCATTGGAACTGGTATTTTTTTTTCCTATCAGTGGTAGCAGTGGAGCTTTCCTTTATTTCTATTTTATATAAATATTTTTGTCTTGGTTGAGATGATTCTCCAGCCTGGATTCCATCTTACTCTATTATTGGGAAATTTATGCCCCTCCGGTTTGCTGAAATTATATATGGATCCAAAAGTTTCAACTCTTGGATTTTGTAAGATTGTTTATAATTAAATCTAATTTGTTAGTGCCCATTAAATTGGGACTGTCACCTAATATATATCATCTAATGTCCAAGATGACCTCTTTCGTAGATGAACTTACCAATATATTTTCCATTAAAACAAAACAAAAGAGGGAAGATCGCCTTCCATGGTCATCGTCTTCAACCTCTGGTTTTCTCAACCTTTGATCAACTCCGACAAAGTTGAACAAACATTATCTTAGCCTAGTGGTGGCAGTTTCGGCTTAAAGAGCCAACGTCCATGGGAGGAGATTGTGGATCGGACCCTGTCGTATGCATGTGTGAGTGGGTGGATGTGTGTAGGAGTAGATAGCCATTGGCCCTACTAACGCCCAGTAGACTGGCAATTGGCCAACAGTGTTCAGTGAGATAGTGGATGAGTGTAGATCAAAATTTTTTTTTTTCAATATACTATCCTATTGAGTGCCACTGACCAATGGCCAACTTACTGGGCGCTTGTAGGGCCAATGGCCTCCTACTACTACACACACTTATCCACCCACACATGCATAAAATAGGGTTCGATCCCACAACCTCTTACCCTAGATATCAACTTTTTGAGCCGAAGCTGCCACCACTAGGCTAAGCTAGTATTCGTCCAACTTCATCGGAGTTGATCAAGGGCTGAAAAAAATCAGAGATTAAAGACGATTACCATAGAAGAGGATCTTCCCTCTTTTATTTTGTTTTAATGAAAGGGCATATAGGTAGTAAGTTGATCTGTGAAGGAGGTCATTTTGGAGGGGGCATAAGACTTAACAGTTAATTTTCCCTCAATTATATTAAATTGATGTCACTGCCAACGTCAGCAGATTCCATATATTTTTTATATTTGGTTGAGAAATGAGATGGCACCTTTGATGAGTTGTTACTGTTATTCTAACACATTATATTATATTAAAAGGAGAAGAAAAAAAGTGCTGCTTTTGGTTGTTTCTTGAATTAGAGATCAAAAGTTGACATGATCTGATGTGCTTTCTTCTATTTGCAAAAAGAAAACTCAGATTCTATTCATTTTGTGAATAACTACTGGTCACAATATGGCACCTTTGGTTGTTTCTCACCAGACTGAGATTTGCATATTTGTCTCTCTCTCTCTCTCTCTTTCTTTCTTTTTGGAATGCAAGTGGGTATTTGGCTATGAAGCTGTCAAAGGATTCCAAAATTCACAACTTTTCAACCATCCATCTCCGTAAGAGTATAGGCCAGATTGGTACTACAGTGTGTGCCTTGTCACTTCCCTCAGCTTGTGTTTGTGGCCCCTCTCTTACAAAAATGGTTACCCCTTCATTAAAAATTTATAAAAGGAAGTGACGTTATTGATGTCCACCAAAAGAAAAGATGTTACTGATAGGAACAATGCTGACTCAATGACAATAGAGATGATGATGATGAAGTCCATGGCATGTAGGATCAAAATACCATTTTTTATAAAGTGGTTTTTATTTAAATTGACCGATATAGATCGATATGGCTGATCCGTATAAGTATCAGTATCAAATATTGATATCGATGGCAACCAGTACTGTGAACTAAACCCTTTGCTATATGCAATCGCCTCTTCCTCTCATATAACCCAATCACCTATATCTCCCCCCCCCCCCCCCCCCCCCAACCCCAACTCCAACTCGAACTCCAACTCCAACTAGTACAGAAAATCAAAATTTGATTGGTCCATTAAAGTAAAAAGGGAAGTGCGGTTCATTTACATACACGAGGGCCAATGGGAGCGCATGAGGAAGCATCCGTAGAAGAGTCATTTTCCCTTTCATAGGGGCAGGCCGATCATTTCGCCCCCTATGTGTCTAATACAGGGCCACACTCCCTGTGATAAGAAAGCAAAGCATTTGTGACTCCTTGGGCATCGCAATATGCAACATTCCTATAAGTATCTTGGGGTGGAGATTTTTAAAGGCATGTTTAGAAAGCAAGCTTTGATGTCAGTAATGGAAAAAGTCAGAGATTGGATGTCGAGGTGGAAAGGAAAGTCGTTATCCATAACTGGTCGGGTACATCTTGTCTGTTCGGTGGTTTCAAGTATGCATGTGCATAATTTTTCAATATATTGGTGGCCTTCTTATATTTCTACTATGGAAACTTGGATGTGGAATTTTATTTGGACAAGCGAAATTGATACCTCTAAGATAGTTACTGTCACATGGGATATGATTTGTAAACCTACTAATGAAGGACCGCATGAAATTTTTCGACTTCGTGACAGTAATAAAGCTCTTCTCTGAAAGCAAGTGTGAAATATCAAGCATGGGGAATCATGTATCAGTAGATTTATTAAAGCAAGATTTCTCAAGAATGGTCAGCTTAAAATATCCTATAAATCTTCATCTATATGACTGGGTATAAGAAGAATATGGCAATTTGTGTCTAGCAAGTAGAGATGGATTGTGGGTAATGGAAAGTCTATCAGATTTTGAAAAGATAGATGGTTGGGGGAGAAGTTAATTGTGGAGTTGACTAATATAGAGTAGAGTGAATTTTCTGATGCTAATCTCAAGGTAGCTGACCTTGTAGATGATTTTAAATGGTTTTTCTCGTGGTCAATTCCAGCCTTATGAAAATTTGTCTCAATGTTGCTAAATCAATTAGGTTACCTCAATATGAGGTAAGTGACTGGTGTGTTTGGAGTTGTACTCTTCAGGGCAGCTCACTTCATTTTCATCTTGGGAGGGAATTTGACAAAGAAACCCGAAAGTTCCTTGGGCTTCCATTGTTTGGGGTCCACAATTGTAACCTAGACAATCAACTTTTGGGTGGAGATGGATGCATCATAAGCTCCCTACAGATGACATAATCTCTAGAAAGGGCATTGTTGTTGTGTCTAAATGCAATCTTTGTGAGATGGCGATGGAATCATTTCACCATATTTTTCTGGAATGTAGCTTTCAGTAAAAGTTTGGGAGAGGTCACAGATTGCTTTGATATTTCATGGCCTATGCCACCCAATCAGGATAATTTGGTGCAGTGGTGGAAAGGAAGAGAAGGGTGTTGCTGAAGGATCCTTAGTTAGTGGGTATAGTTATTGTTGCTGACAATATATGGAGAGAGAGGAATGGGAGAAGGCCCAAGAAGGAGCCCAAATCAAATTTTGAGATAGTAAAAGGGATCTTCAAGAGACAAACCTTGACCAGAAAGGGGTAATTAAGAACCCAGCTGATTTGAGGTGTAGCCAAAGTCTTCAGTTGTAGGGTATTCTGTCTAGGCCAATTCCTATCTTAAAAGTGTAGGCGTAATCCGAGGGGCTGGTTCAAGCTTAATGTGGATGGATTCTCTCTTGGCAATCGTGGGAGAGCTGGGGTATTTTTGGAGACCACATGGGTGAAGTTGTGGATTCTTTCAAGATTTTTCTAGGGAATTAGACAAATTATTTTTGCTGAATTTCGTGGTTTGTAGAAGGCTCTTGGTTGCTATGAGTCTCCGGATGGGGGCTTTGTGGAGTGAATCAGATCGATAGTAGTTGTGGTTTTAGTTCAATTGAATCTGATTCCATGGTTTGTTATGAAAGAGTGGTTTTCAGTGCAACTTTCCTAGCCTATTCCCTGGAAGACAACACATTGCTTTAGGGAGGCAAATAGTGTTGTGATTTTCTGGCAAAGATGCAGCGAAGACAGGACTTACAACTTCTCATATTTCCTTTCCCTCTTATGTTAGGAAATTGATTTTCAAGATGCAGCTTTAAGAACAAGATTTAGATTCAGTTAATTAAGCTTGAGTTTCCTTGCTGATGGCAATGCCGAAGGTGGGGATTCTTAATGCTTTATGGTGGTTTTTTCTTTTGTAAGGTGATGTTGTTCGTTTTTTATTTTGTTTCATTTCTTAATAAAGTTTTTGGATCTTCTAGCGAAAAAAAGGGCCACGTTCCTCACAAAAAATATTTTCTAAAAAAAAAGGCCCAATCATCTTTTTTTTTTTTTAAGATAAGGCCCAGTCATCACCCTCTCCTAATGATTTGCAGGAATCAGGCCAATATGCTTTACGTTTATATGGCCTTTTGATTGTAATATGAAGAAGACATGGAGAAGATCAACAAGGACATAGATAAGATAGAATGATTGGTGTTGTATGAATAAAATTTCAAGATGCTTTGATTATAATTTCATTATGAAGGAAAAGTGTCAGTGTTTAGGGACTGATTAAAAAATAACAGTGGTTGATTTTTTTTCCTATGAAGATTAAAAAATATGAGTACAGATAACAAGCTCATTCTACATGCAACAACATGAAGTCATTTCTGAATCGTGGAAAAAAAAAAAAAATCATTTGTCATCAGCTTGGAGGTAATTCAAGGAAATGTGATTATTCTAGATTGTGAATTCGATTTGATCACCTAACTGGAGTTTTGACCATCTTCTTTACCTCTTGTTTTCCATTGTCATCTTCTTATTTCACACATACAAAAAATAAAAAGAGATGATGCTTTAGCATGTTGTTAGAACAAACACAAAGAAACACAAAGAAACACAAAGAAAACGAATAGATTCACACAAGATGACATAGAGATTTAATGTGGTTCACACACCGATGTGATGCACAACAAGACAATGGAACAAATATATACTCTTTCAAGTCAAGTCGATCCATCGAGTCGCATCCAATTGGGTTGACACCAAAATATGTTGGAGCAGGTCAAGAATTTGCGACACACATAATATGTTGAGTCTGGGATTGTTTCTGTATAAATTGTAATAAATTTATCATTTATCTGTATAAATTGTACTAAATTTTCCTTGGAGGTAATTTAAGGAAATGTTATTGTTCTTGATTGTGAATTCGATTTGATCACCTAACTGGAGTTCTGGCCATCTTCTTTGCCACTTGTTTTCCATTGTTATTTTCTTGTTTCTTGTTTTGCACATACAAAAAAAAAAAAAAAAAAAAAAAAAACAAAAACAAAAACAAAAACAGAAAGAGGTGATGTTTTTACATGTTGTTAGAATAAATACAAAGAAAATGAATAGATTCACGCAAAATGACACAAAGATTTAGCGTGGTTCACACACCAATGTGATGCACAACCAGACAATGGAACAAATATATACTCTTTCAAGTCAGGTCAATCCATCGAGTCGCATCCAGTTGGGTTGACACCAAAATATGTCGGAGCAGGTCAAGAATTCAATACACACATAATATGTAAATTTGGGATGATTTCTATATAAATTGTACTAAATTTATCATTTAGTTGATGTCATGGAGGCCCCCCCCCCCTTCACACTTCTATTTCCAGTAGTAAATTTTCAAATGAACTTCCAGATAGTTACATGAATTCATTGAATGATTTCTTACTGAAAGGTCAATGGTTTCAATCATGGAAGAGACAAGAAAACAAGGAAAGGTGGGCATGTGTGCAAAGGGGTGCATATTTTTATGGCATTTTAGTGTGTTCAATAGTTTATGCAGCTTATTGCAACTTGTAATCTCTTGGATTTGCAGAAGAATAGTAATTCTTATACACATGCCTACATGGTTAAAGGATAATGAAGATAAGCACTATGGAGTATGGACAGAGATAAGTAGTAATTTATCAAGCATTCTTTTATAGTCAATATGTCCAGAAAATTTGCAAGTGAAGTTATAAGAAAACCAGAACTCTGCAACCACAAAGAAATAGGTAAAACAGAGTAAAAATGTGCCAACCTCTTTATTCAGTGTTCTCCTAAGCATTTAAGTTTCCATACGAAAAGAACTCTGCAATATAAGACTCTAAAAGGGTTAGATTACATCATTAACAGAGGAATGAATCTTCCTCCTTGGCATTATTTCATATTCTATTTTCTTAGATTTCAAACCACAGAGCTTCTGATTTCTCCTACCTAGCTTTGTTTGGTTGAAATATGAATAAAAGAGAAGGGAAGTGAAATTTTCATACTAAAAGGAAACTTTTGTAATATTTACCCCATTTGACTATCTCACTAACTCCAAATCATGTCATAAATGATTTAAATTTCACTTTACTTTTCATCCAAAACCCTTAGCTATGATGAAAAATAAATTACCTGTATAATGTTTCATTACTAATTGTGGTAAGAAATTTAAGTAGTTAATACAATCACATGGGGTGATGATTAAAAAAGTTTCCTTTTTAAGTTTGAAATTTTCTTTTCCCTTCTCTTTAAATTCCCCTTGCAACCAAACATAGCCATCATGAATTCTCATGAGTGACTCAACTTTTGGCACTATACTTGGGTGAAGCTCATTAAAAGCCTCCTTGGAATGAACAGAAGGTAAAAGATAGATAAGAGAATCATCTTCTTCCATAGTTTCAGAAGGTGAAAGTTCTGAGGTCCTTGTTTTTACTACCATAGATTTAGAAGATGACTGAACTCTCAAGTGTGTATCCTTTATAGTTCTCCTGTTCTTGAGATGAAACAGCCCAAAAACCATAGATATGGAAATTACAGACACTCCAACAGCTAAGGTTCAAGGTATCGGGTTTCAACCCTTGGGGAGACCGAAATTTTAGTTGAAACCTGGAAAATTTCGAGGAAACAAGGGAATTTTTTCCAGTTTGGTGGAAACATAGGTTTCGACCCCCAAATAGTGTTCTTTTTTTTTTTTTCCTGATTTTTTGTACACATCATATTTTAGACATTTCTAATGCGTTCACATCATTATTTTAATTTAAAAATACACACACACACACACACAAATAAAGTCATACTTGTGCGGTGAACCAAAGGTTTGGTAATTATTACGTTGAGTTGTTGATTAAAATTATGAAAGTATGCTATATAATTACATAGTCTATACTATATATAGTCTACAATCTACATCAATATATAATACATAATCCAAATGATCCAAAATAAATAAAAATATTACATCATCATAAATTATCTCTCAATACTCAATTACTCAATAGTCAACACTCAAGACTCAGTACTCAACACTCAAGTGACAACAATCAACACTCAACATTCAAAAGTCAATTCCAAATAGAGTGTCTAAGCGGTTCCATCCCACAAGATGCATACTATTGCAGATGTCATAGTCGCTCCTCTGAATGCACCACATATGTGTCTCATGACATATTTTTGGTCCAATTGTCTTGGTAGTTTGTCATTGTCCATCTATAATATGCATCATCAACATCAGCTAGGTATCCCAATCTAGGAAATAAGTTAGTCATAGTTATAGGTTGTGGGTATGGCACAGAAGGTTGGGATGGATACCCAAAGATACTATCAACAAAAGATGACCCACCACCTGAAGTACCCTCCTGTTCGAATGAGGAAGAAGACTCACCATACTATCCATAATCACTACCATACCTAAATGAACTGGTGCTCTCAAAGGATGGTCTATCGACATATACATCGTACAATGGATACCTATAATGCGATGCAGCTTATGTAGATTAAGCTAGAACCAGCCTTAGATTCAAATTTGTTAGGCACAAAGTGAGAATCTTCACTGTTTCCCTAAGTTTCCCACTCATTAGAGAAGAAAGTAAGGGGAGAGGGTTGAATTTTGCTAATAGAAGCCTTTGGTTTCTTTTCAAACTAAGTTATATAGGACCTGGTTCGACCCTTCAGGTGGTTTGGTCAAAATTTCCCATATTTTGATCGAAACATAAGAAATTTCATCGAAGGTCGATGCGTGGTCGAAACCTATGACTTTTAAAAGTCACTGGATGTCATTTCAATCTCTGATGATACGGTTGAAACCTATGAAATTTCACAAGTTTCGATTGAGTTCTCGAACCATGTCAACAACTGCCCTTTTTAATCCGGCATTGATTGTGAGTGGGAAAATCTCTTTCCTTGTTTACTAGTGAACCCCTCCTTTTATCAAATCAAAATTTTGAGATGGAGATTTTTATGGTATCAAAGCAAGTTATGTCCTGCATTCCTTCCTTTTACTCACATGATCATAATTTTTTTTAACTTCCTCCATTTAGTTATACTTTCCCTCCACAACTCAATTTCATGCTTTACAGTTCCTTCATTAGCAGCTTCCCCACATGCTTCAGTCATGACTTCATCTATTTCATGTTCAACCATAACTAGTGCAACACCCTCCTTATGCAAATGTATCTTAATCTCATAGAACCATTGAAATTATCAGAACTTGATTGCCCACCCAATGTGATATGAATTGTTGGTGTACGATGTCTTGTATTCCGTTGTAGTTTAATCCAGGGAGTACTTGTCACACCCCGTTCACACAGAACCGGGCCAGTGACTGGGTTAACATCGGTTAACCCAAACCTGCCAGGATCATCTGATACAGTATCTAACCACAGCATACACACAACTAAGAAAATGTTCATCAGTTCAGCGGAAGACTTAATTTACCTATAAATATTCTCATTATACTTGAAACCAAAATTGTAATACAAAGTTAAGTACATGTGGGCCCGTAGGCATGATATTTACACAAAAAGAATACAATTTACATATCAAGTACACAAAAGGGATCATCAAAAAATCAAAGAGTACAGCTCAGCTCGGTATCAAAGGGATCATCAAAAATCAAGGAGTACAGCTCAGCTTCGTATCAAAGGGATCATCAAAATCAAAGAGTACAGCTCAACTCGGTATCAAAGGGATCATCAAAAATCAAAGAGTCAAGCTCAGCTCGGTATCAAAACTGCGGTCCCACTGCACAGCCCTCGCACGGGCAATCCGTGCCGTACTCTAATTCCTCGGGGACCCACCAATCCTCTTCAGGGAATTCAACTGTGGGGCCCGACCCTTGCTCTTCAGGTTGATGCCCTGTAAAATCATCTAAAAGAGGTGCACACGTGGGATGAACTCACTAGCTCAGTAAGTGAAAAGAAGGACCACACAGCAGTCCACACAACAAATCACAACCATATGCACTATATGCTATGCAATTCATTTTTAATCACTTCCACCTAAACAACATTACTAAGTCCTTGGTTTAGTGCTACTACAACCACAGTGCACGTATACTCTGGGTACGAGCCGCGAACTCCAACCTGCGATATGCCCATAGGGTCGTCGGAGAAGGCCCACTGTGAGTACTCGGAAAAGTAAAACATGCCGACCACCGGCTCTCAACATAAAAGTAAATGACTGAAAATAAAGGTACTGACTCCAACAATTTAAAAGCAGTACGATTGGCCCTCTTGAATATACCACCGGGGTTGTCGACTGTCCTAATGACCAGCCGGGCATATGTCTAACCGCCACAGTGACCTAACAACTGCGATCACTGCTTCCCCCTAAATGGTAACCCAACACCACAACCCTTGTTGGGAAGGGTCGTAGCATGGGAAGATGATAATCCTACACTGCATGCTCCTATATGACATAATACGATTGCATAGTGCCTCCACGTCCCATTTCATGGGCCACCATTGCACTCGTTTTCAAGCCGACTACGACATCTAGTTTATTAATGCATTATGCACAATGATGTCAACATTCATCACATAAGCACATCACCATTTGACATTGAGAAAATAAACACAACATGCATGGCATAAAAATATGAGGATGACTAAGCTACATAGCATTTGCATGATGACATGGCTAGTCTAGATAAAATTAAATGAATGCCAAACAAGCCTTGAAACAAGGTCAAACGTCCTCTTCCCACTTACCTGTAGTGTACAAAGACTCACGCCTGGTACGGGTGAGATCCGGTGCGAGAAGCGTAAGATTTGGTGAACCTATCATGAGTGAATGGGGTTAGCATTTCACCACTTTAGGGTCAAAACTAATAAAATTTGGTGATAAAATCATGTTTAGAATCCTAAAAGAAGGTCGCACGTCCGTTTTGGGTCCATTTGGACGAAAAAATCACTTTGGGAGCCTCTCGGGTGGGTCAGACAGCCCACCAGTCATGACCGGCGGGTAGGTCAACCCACCGATCCTAAACCACCGGTCATGATCGGCGGGTAGGTTGGCCTACCGGTTGGCCCACTGGTAGGGCCCGTCGGTTAGCCCCGAGGGCCCTGCTAAGACCGGCGGGCAGGTTGGCTCGCCGATCGGCCCATCGGTTGGGCCCTCCGGTTGGCCTTGAGGGCCTACCCTCTCAAGCGGGTGCCCTCAGGAAGGCCATTTGGCCCATCGGTCTTGACGGAAAAATGTCATTTTTTTCCAAAACCTTCCCTAACCTTTGGGAAATCAAATGGGGCATTTCCAAACCCATTCTCCATGCATTCAAAGTCTCATAAGATGGTTCTAACCTACTAGGTTAGATTTAAGGAATGGAAAGCCATCTTACCTTCTTTGCTCAAGAACTCCTTCAAAACCCCAAAATCACTTTAAATCACCAATGCTTCTCCAACCTTGTAAACACTTCTTCGAATCCTTCAAAATCAACACATAAACCATCTATTAAACCTTAGATTCATCATCTCAAGGGGGATTTACAAGACCTCAAGGAACTCTACCCAAATCAAGGGTTTTACTTGGGTATGGTGAAAGTTTAAGGAACCTAGCCTTTGATCACCTCTAAACGTAGATCTCGTGTTGGAGATCACTCTTCCGGCGTCAGAATGGGAAGATCAAACCTTGGCGCCGCTGAAAACCATTTCTTCTTCCTCTTCCTTCCCCTTTCTTCTTTGTTCTCTTTTCTCTCTTCGTTTCTCTCTCCTCTTAAATCTTCCCACCAACCATTCAGTGTAATAAATGAGATATTGAAAAAAACACAAATCCTGCTACACATAAATCATCTATTAACCCTTAGATTCATCATTTCAAAGGGGATTTACAAGATCTCAAGAAACCCTACTCGAATCAAAGGTTTAAACTTGGGTATGGTGAATGTTCAGGGAACCCGACTTTGCTTACCTCCAAATGTAGATCTAGAGTTGACGATCACTCTTCTGGCGTCGGAATGGGAAGATCAAGCTTCGGCGTCGCTGAAATCCCTCTTTTCTTCCTCTTCCTTCTCTTCCTTTCTTCCTCCCTTTCTTTTCTCTCTCCTCTTTACTCTCCTCACCATAGTACGGGTGTTATAAATGAAAAGAAAAGAAAAACATAAAGCTATATATATAATTCCTGAATAATGAATAGTGCACATAGATGGGTCACACCCACCCACCTGTCCGCCCACCTGAGGCCAAAACTTGGGATTTTGACAGAGTTCGGGCCTCGGCACGAACCCCACCCCTGGCATACGATGTAGTATACGTATATACCTTAAAATATAGCTATAATACCTGCTTTATCCGTACATGGCCTTATGGTAGGTGCATGTACACGGCTTGGGCACTCCCATCTCTTCTGGCACTGGCTCGGACTTGTCAGGCCAGCCGGTGTTTAAGGTCACCCTAGCCATCATAGCCCATAAGGAACCCGCTCTAATTCCCTTTGGCTCGGTCCCTGCACAGTTAAACCGGTTCAACCGTGAAATCAAACCAGGTTTAAAAAGCAGGGTATTACAGTAAGGATATGGAGGGGGCACCACATACGGAGGAACATTGAATGGCGGAATTGGAGGGGTACCTCCCACTTGTGGCCCCGTACCAGACCCTACAGGCGGGTCCTGTGGAGTAAGTATCCGGGGAGGTTGACCTATTTGAGAAAGGTCCAATTGTTGCTGTATAGCAGCCATAAATGCTTGCTGTTGCTGAAGCATTTGTTGCTGGAAAGCCTGTTGTGACTGCTAGATTATGGTAGCAACATCCCCCGGAGTAATAACTGGTAGAGGGTCCGGAAGTGCAGTCATAGGTGGGTCCCCTTGTGCCCCACCCTGACCAAAGGTCTCTGGAGGTTGTGGAAGTGAGGTTTGCCCCACAGAGCGGGACCTTCTGGGATTCGGTGGTCGACTAACCGGACGAGGACCACACGAGGTACCTCGTGCATTGCTACCGGATCTAGTACGTACCATCGTATCCCTGTACCTGAAACATATCATACACCACATTGGTTAAAATCTTAGAATTGATATTGGCACATAATTATATGCCAACACACAGGGTATTATAGTGTATGACCATTTGCAACTAGCTATAACTTGATTCTAAAAATACAGGGCTAGTGCTTCAACAAGTAGGACAATGGTCCCACTCGACCATATGGTGCTATCCCCCCACCTTTCTCTTTTTATTATATATATATTTATATATATATATTTTCAAGTTTTCTCTCAACCGACGGGCTGCTACCGGCGGGCAGGTTGGCCGTCGGTCAGCCCATCGGTCCAAATCTTCAACCGGTGGGCAGGTTGGACCGCCGATCGGCCCACCGGTCCAACTTGAGTGGAAATTACGAATAGGGCTTTTAAGCCGCTATTCCTCATTTGTTCTCCCATTTCTTCCTCACTCTCTCTCTCTCTCTCTCTCAAGCGATTTTTGAGAGCTCCTTGATGCTTCCACTCGCGATCTCACTCAACGATCCGGCGGTTTTGGGAAGATTCAACTCCTCTACCTACAAGTAAGTTTCTTCCTCATTTTCTTCTCAGAATGTGTACTTTGGGGGTAGAACTCATGTGTAGTCTTCAATCTCGATTCTTTTCCGTGTTTCTTTCCATAGAACAGTGATTTCATGTAAATGTGATGTTTTCTTCGTGATTTGTTTCCAGTTTTAGGATTTACTTCTCAATTTTTGAGAGAAACCCCAACCGTGCCCTAGTTTTCTCAAATTTGGGGATTTCTTCAATCTCTGCTCTTTTCTTTCCAACTAACAACTCAATGCAATGCCTTATGTTTGATTTGTACTTGAAATGTTGTAGAGATCATGGAAAGTCAAGTATGCTTGAAATCCCTTCCCTTCCCATGAAAATCCATCTCTTTGTGTTGGGTTCCTTTGATTCTCTTTCACCTCAATATCATAACAGTAGATGTTTTTACATATTCTAGATTGTAGAATGATGGCTTTTCATCCATGAACATGTAAGCTTCATGCTTCACTCTATTGTGAGATTTTTCATTTATTCCTTAGATTGAGCTTGCACAATGAGAATTGGGGCTTTTTTTTTCTATCATTCTTTAATTGCCATGCTTTATATGCCCTTTCTGTCACATTGTTGTTTTGCCATAATCTCTGTCTTGTCACTGACCAGGCATTTCATTCATAAACTTTTTATCATTCCTCACTTGTCACATTTTGTCACATTCTATTTTTCCATGATTTCTGTTTTGTCACTCACCATGCATTTCATCCATAGACTCTCTATCATTCCTCGTTTGTCACATTTTTTGTTTTGCGAGAATTGGGTTTTGGGGCTTCCTCCTATTGGTCACCCATCTATTTATTCCATTTGTTATTCCTTTTTTCCTTACTCACCATTCTTTCCTCTTTTCTTGCCAGGATGTCTTCTCGCAAGGGTAAGGAACCCGCATCCTCTTCTACTCGGCGTAAGACCACCGCTTCCAAATGGAAGAGTGCGGGGACTGGTTCTCCAGCTCCTCGCACAGGGTGACCCGGACCTGCCCCTATTGATCCTTCCGACTATGACGAGGAACTCTTCCGCTGTTCAAAGGCAGCAACCAACTGGCAGGCCTTCCTGAAGAGGTCTGTAATGATGGAGAAGACTGTGGTAGTTGACGACTTCCACAAGGTTCAACTTCAGGAGAGGTTCACCACATTGGGTTGGCAGTCTATCCTCCACATAGACCGTCCGTGCTATGAGCAACTGGTTCGTAGATTCTACTGTAACCTGGAGGTTTCCTACCAGTACGGAGAGTATGCGATAACTAGTATGGTGAAGGGGGTGGACATTCAGCTGACCGTGGACACCCTGGCTAGTATTTTGGGTATTTCTTCAGCTGGACACCGTTTCTACAGTCCTCCTAGGAGTAAGCCCATGGGCCCGTTCTTGAGTTCGGAGACACCGGACCACATCTATGAGACCATCTGTGACAACAGGGAGAGTCTGGATTTCAAGACATCATTTTTCCCAGAGGTTCGTGTGTTTGCCCGTTTGGTCCAGTTCAACTTGCTCCCCAGAGGAGGTCACCGGAACCAGGTGGGCTTCATGGCGGCCTTCTTAGCCTTCTACATTTATAAGGCTTTAGAGGAGGGTGATGAGCACTTGTGCTTGCCTTACGTCATCCTCAAGACCATGGAGCACCATACTTCTCACCCCGAGGATGGAGGATTTCCATATGGCAGGATACTCACCAGGATCTTTGAGTTCTTTGGGGTGGACCTGAGTGGTGAGGAGGGGAAGATGCCAGCAAATAAGTTTGACAGGAGGAATCTATTAAGGATGGGTCTCCACACTCTTATGGATATACCTCAGAGAGCGGGAGCTCAGAGAGATAGAGATAGGAGGGCTGCCCCTAGGGAGGATGTTCCCATGGAGGAGGAGTCTAGTGAGGAGGATGAGGACTATGTTCCTCAAGGTGGGGAGGATGATTTTGTGGATGAGAACATCCTTGAGGAGGTGCCTCATGAGTCGAGAGGTGCTGATCCTGGCTTCACTAGAGCTGCAGGCCCACAGCATAAAGCCCCACCACCTGAGAGTGGTGCATATGATTTTGAGGGCATGATGTCTACTATGAGGGCTTTGAAGGAAGGGCAAGATCAGCTGCTAAGGAGACTGGATGAGAGTGCTTATAGGGAGGAAAACATCCTGGAGAGGCAGGCTACTTTAGAGAATTCCTTTCTCAGATTGGGCCAGGACTTGGATACAACGGCCAATGCCATTTCAACAGATTTTGCCCGACTTCGGAGGGATGTATAGCTGGTGAACTCGAGGTTTGACTACTACGACCGTCGACTCAACGTTAACTCTAGACCTCAGGTGAACGGAGTAGTAGTATTAGACGATGACGATGATCAGTGAGGACTTAGCTCGTCCACACCAGCTTCTCACCTGTTTCATGTTGTTGATCTTATTGTATTTTTTTTTATTTTCTCATTCTTTGTACTTTCTCTGTAACTGGACTTATTTGTGGGGTGATGTGTTTTGATGGTGGTTTGTGATGAATTTGTATGTTTGATAACTTGTGTAGTTTAGTTGTGGTGTCGTTGGTTAATTATGATCATATATATATATATATATATATAAATGTGTGTGTTGTTTATCAGGTGTTTATGTGAAAATTTTTAGAAATCTTGTTTTGCACCATTATGCTGTCGAAATTTCGTCAAATTCGTACTCGATGGGTTATGACATCAATTAATTAACCTTTCAATTTTTGTCATGCATGCCATGAATGCAATAACTAAATGCAACCATTTTTATTACTTTCTTTCTTTGGCTTTTATCTTTTTAAAGTTTTTTTTTTTTTTTTACATTAACCCAATCCCATTTCCTATTATAGATTCTATAGGGTCTACATGGTATGCTGTGAGTAAATAGAGCATCGCACTCTGATACCACTGTTGTCACGCCCCGTTCACACAGAACTAGGCTAGTGACCGAGTTAACACCGGTTAACCCAAACCTACCAGGATCATCTGATACAGTATCCAACCACAGCATACACACAACTAAGAAAGTGTTAATCAGTTCAATGGAAGACTTAATTTACCTATAAATATTCCCATTATAGTTGATACCCAAATTATAATACATACTTAAGTACATGTGGGCCCACAGGCATGATATTTATACAAAAAAAAATACAATTTACATATCAAGTACACAAAAGGGATCATCAAAAAATCAAAGAGTACAGCTTAGCTCGGTATCAAAGGGATCATCAAAAATCAAGGAGTACAGCTCAGCTCGGTATCAAAGGGATCATCAAAATCAAAGAGTACAGCTCAGCTCGGTATCAAAGGGATCATAAAAAATCAAAGAGTCAAGCTCAGCTCAGTATCAAAACTGTGGTCCCGCAGCACAACCTCGCACGGGCAATCCGTGCCGTGCTCTAATTCCTCAGGGACCCACCAATCCTCTTCAGGGAATTCAACTGTGGGGCCCGACCCTTTCTCTTCAGGTTGATGCCCTGCAAAATCATCTAAAAGAGGTGCACACGTGAGATGAGCTCACTAGCTCAGTAAGTGAAAAGAAGGACCACACAACAGTCCACACAACAAATCACAACCATATGCACTATATGCTATGCAATTCATTTTTAATCACTTCCACCTAAACAACATTACTAAGTCCTTGGTTTAGTGCTACTACAGCCATAGTGCGCGTATACTCCTGGTACGAGCAGCGAACTCCATCCTGCGATATACCCATAGGGCCGTCGGAGAAGGCCCACCGTGAGTACTCGAAAAAGTAAAGCATGCCGACCACCGGCTCTCAACATAAAAGTAAATGACTGAAAATAAAGGTGCTGACTCCAGCAATTTAAAAGCAGTACGATTGGCCCTCTTGAATGTACCACCGGGGTTGTCGACTGTCCTAATGACCAGCCGGGCGTATGTCTAACCGTCATAGTGAGCCAACAACCGCGACCACTACTTCCCCCCAAATGGTAACCCAACACCTCAACCCCTGTTGGGAAGGGTCGTAGCACTGGAAGATGATAATCCTACACCGCATGCTCCTATATGACATAGTACGATTGCATAGTGCCTCCGCGTCCCATTCCACGGGCTACCATTGCACTCGTTTCCAAGCTGACTACGGCATCTAGTCTATTAATGCATTATGCACAATGATGTCAACATTCATCACATAAGCACATCACCATTTGACATTGAGAAAATAAACACAACACGCATGGCATAAAAATATGAGGATGACTAAGCTACATAACATTTGCATGATGACATGGCTAGTCTAGATAAAATTAAATGAATGCCAAACAAGCCTTAAAACAAGGTCAAACGTCCTCTGCCCACTTACCTGTAGTGTACAAAGACTCACGCTTGGTACGGGTGAGATTCGGTGCGAGAAGCGTAAGATTTGGTGAACCTATCATGAGTGAATCCTAAAAGGTCGCACGTCCGTTTTGGGCCCATTCGGACGAAAAAATCACGTTGGGAGCCTCTCGGGTGGGTCAGACAGCCCACCTATCATGACCCACCAATCATGACCGGCGGGTAGGTCGACCCACCGGTCCTGACCAACCGGTCATGATCAACGGGCAGGTTAGCCCACCGGTCGGCCCATCGGTAGGGCTCGTCGGTTGGCCTCGAGGGCCCTGCTAAGACTGGCGGGAAGGTTGGCCCGTCGGTCGGCCTACCGATTGGGCCCACCGGTTGGCCCCGAGGGCCTGCCCTCTCAGGCGGGTGCCCTCAAGCGGGCCATTTGGCCCACCGGTCTTAGTGGGAAAATGCCATTTTTCTCCAAAACCTTCCCCAACCTTTGGGGAATCAAATGGGGTTTTTCCAAACCCATTCTCCACGCATTCAAAGTCTCATAAGATGGTTTTAACCTAGATCTAGGTTAGATTTAAGGAATGGAAAGTCATCTTACCTTCTTTGCTCAAGAACTCCTTTAAAACCCCAAAATCACTTCAAATCACCAATGCTTCTCCAACCTTGTAAACACTTCTTCGAATCCTTCAAAATCAACACATAAACCATCTATTAAACCTTAGATTCATCATCTCAAGGGGGATTTACAAGACCTCAAGGAACTCTACCCAAACCAAGGGTTTTACTTGGGTATGGTGAAAGTTTAAGGAACCTAGCCTTTGCTCACATCTAAACGTAGATCTCGTGTTGGAGATCACTCTCCCGGCGTCGAAATGGGAAGATCAAACCTTGGCGCCACTGAAAACCATTTCTTCTTCCTCTTCCTTCCCCTTTCTTCTTCGTTCTCTTTTCTCTCTTCGTTTCTTTCTCCTCTTAAATCTTCCCACCAACCATTCAGTGTAATAAATGAGATATTGAAAAAAACACAAATCCTGCTATTTATACTTTCTTAAAATCATTAGTGACACATGGGTGGGTCACTCAGGTGGGCGGATGCGCCCACCTATGACCGTCCACCTGAGGGCCGAAAATTGGCCACCAAGTGGGATTTTGATGGAATTCGACTCTCGGCACGAATCTCACTCTTGGCATAAGATATAATATACGTATGCGCTTTAAGATACGGCTACATACATGCTTTATCCGTACATGGCCTTATGATATGTGCATGTACATGGCTTGGGTACACCCGTATCCTCTGCCACTGACTCAGACTTGTCTGGCCAGCCGGTGTTCAAAGTCACCCTTGCCATCATGGTCCATAAAGAACCCGCCTTAACCCTCTCTGGTTCGGGTCTTGCATGGTTAAACCAGGCCAACCGTGTAATCAGACCAGGTTTAAGAAGTAGGGTATTACAGTACTAGTGCAGGCCCCTCTATAGAACGGCGATCCCGCTTACCAGTAAGCTGGCCGTGGGGTTGCCAGGGGGCACCCCTGCATAACAGGGGCTTAGGGGGTGTAGCCCCCTGCTTGATTTTTTATTTGAGGTCAGTTTTGTACTTTTCGGTATTAGGATTTTTTTTTTTTTGATATATATTTGCAGGAGAGCTACTTGCTCTATAAACAATTCTGAGGGTGGGAGGACAAGTGTTGTAACTCTATTCTCCATTGATAGTGAAGCTGAATCTCATCTCACCGAGGGGTAATCTTGTCGAACCTCGTAAACCTGTGTGTATTGTTTATTCTTGTTTTTCCATTACCTTCTGCATCGCTTTTAGGGTTGCATTTGTAGCTCTAATTTTTCAGCCACCCGATGAAAAATCTCCCCTGCTTTCTTAAAGAGCTCCATGTTTTCTCTATTTTGTAGGTCTAACACTCCAATTGTAACATCAATAGTTTCCCATGTTTCCTTCATTCCAATGCTAAAACCCAAATTGAAGCAATAACTGTCTTGTTTCCATTGGTTATGTCCTGATAATTTTCTTGTTCTTGATATAAGAAATTGCTACTTGCTGCACTATCCACCATAGTGACTCAGAAAATATTTTCCTGAATCTTCAAATAGTCTTCTTTGACCTCTTGCAGTACTTCAATATAGAATGGAGGTATGGGAGAATTTATAGTAGCTATTTATACATAGTGGAAAAAATGGAAAGGATTAGAATGCCAAGGAGAACCATGAATTTGAATACCTTGTGAAAATGACAATGCCTCTTAATCCACCTTAACCTCTTCCAAGTCTAATCATCATCACTAGGATTGCTTTCTTGTTCTAGAGAAACCTCCACTGATTAAGATATTAAGATTCCATGGCAACTGAACAAAAAAGATCTTCAAGAAGCTTTTATGGAGAGATTTAAGTGTTAAAACCAGTATTGGTAAATGCAGATTGCATTGATTGTTTTGTATTAAATCCTTAATGGATATATATACAATGAAAGTTTCCTAATTATTATGTCTATATCTATGGAAGATTCCTATTACTATTTCTATATCTATGGAATGTACAGTTAATGAGATAATTACAAACTAATTGTACAGTTGGTGATAAGGTTGACACATATTCATGATGTGTCATGCTAAGACTCCCCCTCACGTTGGTGCATGAAGGTTGTGAACACCCAACTTGGAAATTAGATGAAAGAACTGATTGGACCCAATGATTTTGTAAAAAAATCAGCAACTTGAGAGGCCGTTGGGATTTTAGTTGGGTGGATGAGTCCCTAATGCATCTTCTCACATACGAGATGGCAATCAATCTCTATGCATTTTATACCCTCATGGAAGAAGGGGTTAGCAGCAATGTGGAGGGCCGCCTGGTTGTCACAAAATAAGGGAATTGGGTGTGATTGGAAGACCAATGTCACAGAACAGATAAGACAGCCAAGTCACTTCATAGGTGGTGACAACCATAGCATGATATTCAGCTTCGACGGGCGAATGAGATATCATATGTTATTTCTTTGTCTTCCATGAAATGGGGCAATCACCAAGGAACACGCAGTAGCTTATGGTTGACCTACGATTCATGGGACAACTGGCCCAATCAGAGTCACAGTAGGCCCATAAGTTGAGGTTCGAAGTAGTAGGATAATAAAGACCTTGACCAACCGTAGCTCTAAGATAACAAGGAGAAGATGAGCAGCATCGAGGTGGGGCTAATGGGGTTGGTGCATGAACTAGCTCAAGATGTTGACTGTATGAGCAATATCGAGACGAGTGACAGTCAAGTAGATTAAGCGACCAAAACCAAGCACCAATAAGATGATGGATTCGATAAGGCAGTGCTTGTTGTATCATTTAACTTCAAATTTTGCTCCATAGGTGTGTCAGAGGGACGAGCACCAGTTAAACCACAGTCTTCCTATATGTCTATAACATACTTCCATTAGTAGAGAGACCATACTGAGATCAGGGCACTTTATTCCTAAGGAAATATTTTAAGGGTCCGAGATCCTTGATGTGGAATTGTTGGTGTAGCATGTCCTTCACAGATGTGATCAAACTGTCATTGGAACCAGTAAATATGAAATCATCAACATATAAAATCACAAAGACAGTCAGGCCTTTGATGCATATAAAATAAGGAATGATTTGCCTCTGAATGTTGAAAACCATAATTGCACGAAGAGTTGGAGAACTTGGAATACCATTGGCGAGATGCATGTTTGAGGCATAGAGGGATTTACGGAGATGACAAACCAAAGTCTCCCCCTTACGCCAATATCCGGGGGGGAGGAGTCATGTACACTTCCTCATTGAGATCACCATATAAAAAGGCATTATTAACATATATTTTGTGTAAAGGCCAACCCCAAACTATTGCAATAGCAAGGAATACCCATATCTTGACTAACTTAGCAATAGGGGAAAATGTAACATGATAATCAATGCCCTCCACCTGAGTGTAGCCCTTTGTGACCAGACGAGCTTTATAACACTCGATGGTTCCATCAGAAGCACATTTGATTTTGAAAACCCATTTGGAGCCAGTAAGTTTCTTTCTAGGAGGCAGCAAACAACAAACCAAGTATCATTGAGGGTCAAAGCATTAATCTCAGCTAGCATGGCATCCCTCCATACCTGGTGTTTCACAGCTTCATCCAAAGTAGCAGGTTCTGTGGAGCTAGACAAGGAGGTGAGAAATGCCAAGTTTGCAAGATGGGTATGATTATAAGATAAAAAATTAGATATGGGATAATTGGTACCTACACCAATAGTTGTTGACGATTCATGTGACGAGGTAAGCGTGCACTGGTAGTTTTGTAAATGACCGGGGGGATGGCAAGAACATTAGGAGCTTACGAAGGGAGCAGGTGGTGGTGATGGAAAGGGGGTAGGTGGGTATCTGAAGGAAAATGAGAGTTTTCCATGGGAATGGTATCATCTTTGTTGGGGAGCGGTAAGGGAAGCATAAGGGAATCAGTAAAAGTTTGGTTGGAAAGAAGTGAATAGGGAAATTCTTTTTCATGAAAAATGACATCACGCGTAACATATATGAGCTTAGTTGTAAGATCTAAAATACGAAACCCCTTTTGGCCATGAGGATAACCCAAGAAAACCCTGAAAGCGGCATGTTTTTCAAACTAATTTGCATGGAGGTTTTGCGACCAAAAGCTAAATAGCCAAAAATGCGCAACTGGGAAAGGATAGGTGGTTTTCCATGTGATATTTCAAATGGGGATTTGCCAAGAAGCACAAAAGTGGGTCTACGGTTAATTAAATAAGTATTCCCCAAAAAAATTAAGTGGTAAATTGGATTGAAAACATTATGAACGAGCCACATTTAGGAGATGGCGATGCTTACGCTCTACGACCCCATTTTATTGAGGAGTAGAGACGAAACTTGACTGTTGAAGAACCCCTATTCACTGGATATATGAGATAACCGGTTTATTAAAAAATCCCGTCTCATTGTCAGATCTAAGGCAAGGAATAGTAGCCTTAAAAAAAATGAAGGATGAGAGAATTTACACCCTATTTGGATTGCATTAAATATACCCATGTGCACTGGAGAAATCATCCACGATGGTAAGAAAAAACCGAGCACCGGATAAGGCGGCTATTCGAAACCCCTTACATCCAAATGTATCATTTCAAAACAAGATGCAGTTGTTATTGAACTTGAAGAAAATGACAGACGATTCTGTTTAGCAATTGGACATACAATGTATATGTAATATTTGAAAAATAAATAGTGGAATCAATATTATGAAGCCGAGAGGCAGAGGCAGGACCTAGGATGGCCAATTGCCAATGCTAAAGGTCGAAATGGGTACCCTGGGATGCAATCAACACGAAAGGTGATGGAGAAGTTACTTCCAGAAAATATAAGCCACTGTGCTGCTTACCCATCGCTAAAATCGTCTTCAATTGTAGGCCCTGGATGACAAAAGAGTCAGAAGTCAAAAAGAACTGAGCAATTAGATGTAGCTGTGAGTTTACGAATAGAAAGTAAATTAAAGAGAAATACCGGAACATGGTAAACATGATCAAGCACTAGGCTAGGAAACAATGAAACGCGACCAATATGGGAAACGGGAACCTGTGAACCATCAGATAGAGGTTGATGGCGAGGCAGCATTGACGATAGCAACAAGGAGTCATTAACCAGAGGGTCGTTGCCAGGCAAGACGAGGATCCACTGAACCATCCTTAGGAGAACCATTGCGAGGAGTCCACCATTCGAGATAACCATTCTTCCTTTAAACACCGGGGTTCGGAATGACCATTCTTATTACAATAGATGCAATGATAGTGCGGTTTAAAAGATGAATCACCAGAGTGTGAGGTGGGAGCAAATGGTGGACGAGATATATCCATGGTAGCCTAATCAGGTGTGCTGGAATGAGCATCATGTAAGGTTTGTCGTTGTTCCTTCTAAAGGAGAAGAGAATAGGCCTTGTTGAGAGAAGGCAAGGGGTCCATCAATAGGATTTGGCAGTGAACAGCCACATAAGAGTCATTTAAACCTTGAAGAAAATTAAGTAAACGATCGATTGCAAGAAACTCATGAATTGTCTTCAGTGCACCACAAGAACAAGGAGGAAGAGCAAGATAAGATAATAACTAGTGATGACCTTTGAGAATGGTTTAAGCAGAAATGGAATCAATGCCTTGTACGTGCATAGAGAGAGTACGACGAATCTCGAATATGTGAGGGGCATTCTTTGGAGAAAAACGATAATGGAGATCGACCCAAATGTCATATGTTGAATTGAGCCAAAGGATGATATGAGAAATGGAAGAAACAATGGAATGCACAAGCCAAGAGTGCTCCATGCTGTTACAACGAACTTAATGAGAAAAATCCGTAACGTTGGAAGCAGGAGTTGTGAGAGACCCATCAAGGAAACCGGTTTTATTCTTGGCCTCAAGTGCCATCAACATGGCACGGTGCCAAGTTGGGTATTATTGCCGTCCAAAATAGGGGTGACAAGTGAAACACCCGATTGATTACTGGAGTGGAGGAAGAATGAGAGGTAAGTGGTTGAAGCCCCCATTGTAACTAGAGAATCCTCAGACATGAGGAAAAAGGAGAGCATCGAACCTAGACTGATACCATGTTAATTCTAGTATTGGTAAATGCAGATTGCATTGACTGTTTTGTATTGAATCCTTAATGGATATATATAAAATGAAAGTTTCCTAATTATTATGTCCATATCTATGGAAGATTCCTATTACTATTTCTATATCTATGGAATGTACAGTCAATGAGATGATCACAAAC
The DNA here is from genome assembly GCF_013358625.1 of Macadamia integrifolia. Lineage (NCBI taxonomy): Eukaryota > Viridiplantae > Streptophyta > Magnoliopsida > Proteales > Proteaceae > Macadamia > Macadamia integrifolia. Next base: position 33,162,547 of record NC_056560.1, on the reverse strand, counting down.
CAATTGTACAGTTAGTGATAAGGTTGACACATCTTCATGATGTGTCATGCTTAAGATTAAGAAGTTTTCTGAAACTGAAGAAGCGAAGTGTTTTGAATCTTCATTTGTTTAAAATTTTTATTTAAACTAACAATCAGTATCTCTCTCTCTCTCTCTCTTTCTCTCTCTCTCTCTCTCTCTCTCTCTCTCAGAGTATATGTTGTGTGAGGCAGAACACAACACCTCTAAACACCACCAGGAGCTGTTGGAAAGCAGGCAATAGCATTTAGCATATTAGGAGATAAAGCAGCCTGTTTGGGTTGTAGATTCTTGGGAGCCCCAAAATACACTATAGGATCATATGGGTAGACACTATTACTATGATTGCTATATTGAAGGCTTTGTGGATTTCATTTTTGTCAATGGTCTCTCACTTTATGAGGTTTGCTTCTCAAACTTCCTCTCACAGAATCATGAATTACTTCAACAAAACAATGAATCCAAAAAAGAGTAGAAGCTGCCACTGTGTAGGCCCAAAAGAATAGAGCTCTAACCCATTAGTAGCAATGCCATTCCATTGGAAGGACAACTGTAAGGCGCTCTACTACATATACATGTAAAACTATACAAAGCTCCAATTAACCAAATCTGGCAGAAAACCCAGACCTGTGATGAATGGGCCTACACTGGTCATCGGGGTTGTAGATATCGGTATTTTCGGAGACTAATACCAATACGAGTACCGGTATGGATCTATTGTATCAACCAAAAGATGGATTTTTTGTCTCAAATCGGTCTGATACGACTGAATACTAGTATCCGATAACGTTATTGTTTATTGCTAAACACTGAGTACATTTCTATAATTCTTGAAGCTGTTGAAATATGAAATTGAAAGGTAGTGTAAGAAATGGAGATGAACTTAATGATGAATAACATTTGGGTTATTGACAGGGGTGCCATGTGCATGCAATAGCTGAGAAAACTGGGGCACTCACAGCACAAAGGAGGGGGAGCCTACTAGATGACATTAGGTTCTCTTTTTTGAATTGTAAGGTCACAGGATCAGGAGCTCTCTATCTTGGTAGGGCATGGGGTACTTTCTCTAGGGTGTCTTTGCCTATACATATATGGACTAGCATTATCATTCCCAAAGGCTGGTATGACTGGGGAGACGCCAGGAGGGAAATGTAAGTAAAGCAAAAATCCTTCTTTCTTCACCTTCTCTGACTTCTTTCCTCTGTTTTATTGCTTTCGCTAAACTTCATTTGACTTAAAGGAAGGAAAGAAAATTTTCAAACCAAATAAAGAAATTTTTATAATCATTATCCCACATGATTATATTACTAACTCCAAATTATATCCTATTTGTTCTACCAAAAAAAAAAACTTGTATCATATTTGATTATTAAATTTCATTTACTTTGCATCTAAATTCCTTGGATTTGAAAAGTAAAATTACATTTGGATGAAACAACCATGTCAATCAATGTGTAGGTCAATGAGAGTGCAAGCAAGACCATCTTTAGCGCACAAAAGGCTGGGGGAATCGCAATCATTTCTCGCCTGTTATGTGTGGGTGTATCTTACGCTAGCTCAACATGCTTTTTTTCCCACAAAAAGTATATTTATAACTATTAAAGACCCGTGATTGTAGCCATAATGGGAGCCATGCTTGCAGCCATCATCGCTATTGTAACTTGCGGTAGTGATTGATCAACTATCCATGTATATATTTTAAAACTATAGTATTTACCTTGTATTATTCTCCACTAACAATTTCTTTCTTACTTTAGCCTAGGCTATATTGTTTCCAGCTAGGTTGATTGACTTGGTTGTAGGAGATTGATTCTCTAACTTGGCTATTTAAGCCTTTGAAGAGGTGCTCTCTATAGTGAATAAGATTGATATCTTCTATTATTTTTCTCCTCTTTTGTCTTTCATATTGCTTTTTATCATGGTATCAAAGGAGGTTTAGATATTGTATTCTTGGTCTCTGAACCTCATTCCTCATCCATCATGGTAGATTTTAGTCCTTCCCTCACTCCAGTCTCTCTGCAGGCTGACTCTATTCATGATTCTTATACACTCCATCATTCTGACAGCCCTGCAACTGTGCTTGTATCACCAGCCTTGAATGGTGATAATTTCCACACTTGGGTTTGTGACATGAGAATGGTTTTGTGAGCAAAGAACAAACTAGGATTCGTTGATGGGTCGATTCCAGTGCCTAACCTCATAGCAGCAAATTACTCTCAATGGGTGCGAGTTAATGACATGGTGACATCTTGGCTCTAGCATTCTATTGTTCTAGAACTTACTGCAAGCGTTATCTATGCAAACTCTGTAAATGAGATCTGGGTCAACCTGGAGAATCGCTTTCTCAGCCCAACACAACCAAAGTATATCAGATTAAGCAAGATATAGCAGACTTGAAACATGATAAACTTATTGTTTCTTCTTGTTTCACTAAGCTTAAGACCCTTTGGGACGAGCTATCTTCTTATGTTTCATTACCTTCTTGCAACTGTGGTGCTTCGAAAAAGCTCAGAGAGTTCATCCAACAAGATCAATATATGAAATTTTTACGTGGTCTCCAAGATTCTTTTGCACCTTTGAGAAGCCAACTTCTCCTTCAAGATCCTCTTCCAACTGTTGCCAAGATATATTCCTTAGTGCTACAAGAAGAGACGCATCGTGAAATTTCATCATCATCTGTGGTTAGTCCAGAGGCATCGGTTCTTGCCTCCAATGCATTAAGGAACATAAACCAATCCATTCCTAATAGTGGACAGAAGGGTCGTCCTCATTGTAATCACTGCAACATAGATGGTCATATAGTCAGTACTTGTTATAAGATTCATGGGTATCCTCCTAAAAAAAATAATGACTCAGCCACTAGCCACTGTGATCATTGTAATAGAGATGGCCACACCATGGTTACATGCTATAAAATTCATGGGTTTCCTCCCAAAAGGTGGTTGCCATCCACCTCAACCTAGCCTAAAGGGTTCCAAGCCGAGGTAACCCAACCATCGACCCCTTCTCTTACAACAGATCAGTATGCTCAGATTCTTGCCATATGCAGCAAGGTAGTCCTTCACCCTCTGTTAATGTGGCAGGTACAACTATCTCATCTGTTGCTTCTCTAACCATTGATTAGGTGATTGATTCAGGAGCCAATGAATACCACACCAATGCGTGTTCAATTACCTGATGGATCTCATGTCCCCGTCTCTCATGTTGGTTCCAAAAAATTTTCACCTACTTTACATCTCCATAATGTGCTTCATGTTCCTTCTTTTAAGTTCAATTTTCTAACCATTTCAAAAATCAGTAAAAGTTTGGATTGCTTTGTGACTTTTTACCCGGATTTGTGTATAATTCAGGACTTGTCAACGAGGACCACGATTGGACTGGGGCATGCTTGTGATGGACTTTATTACTTGTCCCAACCTACCACCCTCTACTCATCTTCCCCTTTTTATATTGATCTATGGCCCTAACGGCTTGGTCATCCATTATCAGCACAATTACAAAGCATAACTCATTCCAGCTCCTCAGTTACCCTTAGAAATTCTGAAATTTTTAATGTTTGTCCTTTAGCCAAGCATGCTCAGGCCCCATTTCCTCTCAATATTTCACAAACAACATCTCTCGTTGAATTTATTGTTGGGGATCCTTTACCATATTAAAGATATGAATAACCCTATAGTGTTTAGAATACAAGAATCATCAACCAATCATAAAAGATTAATCATGAGTGTAGTTCTTAAACCAAAAACAATAAAGTACTCCCATCTTAAAATACATAACCATATAGATTTACCATATCTATAATAAACAATGGGACATCCATGACATGAACCATAAATGGGAATAGAGAAGTACCTGTGTAAGTTTAGAAATCCCATGAGCATAGATCATGAACCTCTGTCCCATGTTGTTAAATATTACTCCCATGAAGATGACAATGATGAACTACACAAGTGGAGTCCTACTACTGAGATCTTCTGTAGCCTCTTACTCTAGGGTTTCCTCGCTTTCTATGCACTTGCTCTTCTGAGAAAGCCGTGCTCCCAAAACCAATAAGGCATTAAGTAATGGTTGCAGGGACCGTAGTATTCTATTTATAATAGAATCCCTAAAACCCTATTCTACTCTCACAATGGAAAGAGCTAGGAGTTTCCTAATCAGAATGGGTCTATAATTGCTTGGGCCCAATGGATCAATCGGTATCAGTTAAGCCCACATAAAAATCTTAACAATCTCCCACATGGACTACACTGATACTGATGTATTTCCATTGATACCTGGCCAAATAATCCCAAGACTAAACACCGCTCAAACAAACTTTGATTCAATCAATAATCTCTACTGTTGAACAATAGTAAAAAATACACCTCAATATACGGCATATAACTATCTAATGTTACAAACAACATAAAACTATCAACCCAAATCGCCTGGAAACATATATATATATATATATATAAGGAATTGATATCATACCTGTGATCACATGAAATATACATTTCCTTATAGGTCCTTTCCTGATCTAAAGATCAGCCTACCTTGAAAACCTCACAGGTAGTAAACTTTGATATTAATCAACACTTAGGCAAACCGCCCTTTTCTTGAATTAATTTCTTACTTTGGTATACCGCCTACGGCTAACCGCCAATGCCATGGATTTAAGTTAAATACCACCATAAATCACAAACTTTGGCAAGTCGTCTGTGGTTAATCACCACTACCATGGATTTATGTTAAATACCACCATAAATCACAAATTTTGGCAAACCGCCTGTGGTAAACCACCATTTCTTTTGACTTAGGTTAAATACCGTCATAAATCATAGACTTTGTCTAAATACTGCCATACATCACAAATTATGATGAAATATCATTAATTATCTTGACTTATCGTCAATTACTTTTGCTAAGCACTGCCAATAAACCATAGCAGACACCGCATTTAAACTTTGACTTTTATCGTCGTTAAACTTTGGTTGCCGTCACCATGATATCTTTAGTTAAATGAGATCATAAACTCCCACTAACCAAGTATATCAAAAACCTCAGTAACACCGATGTCAGAAAACATGGTTCTTGAGCACTTTGTCGATAAACTTGGGTGACTATCTTTGGGCAAATGTCACATTTACCTTGGGAAACGTACAATTGAACTGAATGTACCATTTTGGTGGGTTTCACTCATTCCTATTATGTTTTTCACATTTGAGATGAATATATGTACAGAAGTGTATGCTTTAATATGTTTCTTAATCAACTAGGAACAACACAAACAAATGAAGCATAAATGTACATAAATAATTTAGATAACAAGATTTAAGACAAAATCATTCTAAAATTACTCCAAAATCATTATAAACTTAATAGGGCAACAAAATTGTTCCTATTTTCCTTTAGTTGTACTTTGATCAACAAAAACACCTGTTTGGGTTCCCTGAGAGCTAAAACCAGATCAAGTAACCCTAAAAATCTCAGGTATAAAACATACACACCAAATAACCGGGCTAAAAAATTTAATATGTACATCTAGCAGATAAACTACACAATAAATATACATCTAGCAGATAAAACACACAAGAGTCACAACCGGAACTACATTCCTATCCTTTGGGCTAAGAATGCACTGGTCCTCTTATAAATCCAATTTTACTGTGAAAATATAATTATTTTTATCACTTATGGGCTTGGAAACCTCTAAGTTATAGTCCTTTCCATATATGTATTTTCTTTTACTTGGGTGACAACACATTTGGGCAAATGTCACCAACTTTGCTGTGCTTGGAAAAACTATGTAAGAATAGGATGTGCCACTTTGGTGGATTCCACCCAATCCTTTCATAGCTTCCTAAAAATATAATGTGCAGCATAAAATGTGCAGAAGCTCACACCCAATTTAATTCTAACATATTTATCCATCCACTACAAGAAAACACATTTTTTGCGACGGAAAAAAAGTATCGCAAAAAATATAAAACCGTCGCTAAAAATAGCAGTGACGGTTAATTTTCAGTCGCCAATTCCGTCGCCTATACTGCCGCAGCTAAAAATAGGCGACGAAAAAAGATGGGTGGTTGGGAAAAATATTATTAGCGACAGAATTATTTTTTCCGTCGCCAAATATATTTTTAGCGATAGCAAATACCGTCGCCTATAACTATATAAATAAGAAGAAATTTATTTATAGCAACAGTATAAAAAAATCCATCGCAAAAAATATATATGCCAACAATTATTATCCGTCGCCTAAGCCTAATAATAATTTATTTATAGCAACGGTATAATAAAATCCGTCGCCAAATACAAAATAAATAAAATAAAATTTTTATATTAGTAAATTTTGCATATTATCTATAAATTGTTCCTGTAATTACATCAATATACATTGTCCAATTTAGAAAATGAGATCATCCTAGGCATCCATATCATAATACATTACTTTCATTCAACTTCCAAAAAGTCTTACAATCATAATTAAAAATTCATTGTTTTCATTCCTTTTTCAAAAAGTCTTATAATTATAAATAAGAAGTCATTGTTTTCATTCCACTTTAAAAAAATTCCTACAATCAATACATCAAACTTCAGACTTTGCATTTTTCATCGATTGGGTTTGTCTTGCATACTCCTCCAAAGGTTAGCTCCACTATCTTTCATAGCCTTGCCTTGCCACATCAGATTTAACAATATCCTGCAATATAGAATAATTAACTTATGTTATGCTTGAATACTAAGAAAATAAAAATGACATACTTTTCTCATTGCTAAAAATCATGAAATCAAAAATATAAACAAGAAGATTTATTGTTTTATGAAATTTTATTGGTATCTCATTATACTTATTTGTTTGGACATTCAAACACATAATTAACTCATAGTATTGAGTATTGTCCTTTACAAATGAAAATAATTCTCTATCATCCTTTCAATGATGTACTTTTCAAACACCACCTATCATACTAAAATATAATAAAAAACATAAAGAAATAAAATAAAACGAAAAGGTTAAAGCTTTTTAGTTAACAAATTTTAAATAAAAAGCAAAGCAAAAGAAATTATTAAAAGTTGTCAAATTATTTGTGTTCATTAAGATGGTCAATTTCATATAATATTACAATGTTATTATCGACTTAATTTCTCAATGTAATATCTATAAGATCACATATTTAAAATAGATTTTTTTTGTGTTACTTTGCAATGGCAAAGAATGAATTTATTGGGAACTTACATTATTTCTACTAGTGTTCTTCCTAATGTTTAAAGGTGAAGGTTCCTTCAAGAAATTAGAACAAAGTCTTAGTGTAAGGTTGTCCAAGAAATTTGTCTCCTCTCAACACCCTATACTCTTATGTTATACCTCACCCAACCACCATCACCTATATATACAGAGTCAAAAAATGAACTCTAGACTGTCACTACAATGGAGCATGACACATCAATCATTAACACATAGATCATAGATTGTTACACATGGAATCATTATAGTTATGAAGATACATCCACCAAAGATATAATATATAGATAACTCAATTATGAATGTATAGAAATTAAAGTATACATTATACCTATCCTTGAGAATATTGGAATGATGTCATGAATTGCGTAAGCATAGCTATTTGAGACTTCATCTCATTCATCTCCACACCTTGTTGAGAAATCTGCTCTTTCAATTGGCTATTCTCTAACCTTAATTCTGAGATATGTTGTCCTTGCCTCTGAGCACGTAGTCCTTCTAAGCCAAACACTTGTTTTGGGGTTACTCCAGGCCCAAACATGTGCACATATCCACGTCTATCACGTCACATTACTTTGGTGAAGGTTTCATCAATAACATCATTGTCCTGTTGCATTTCTTCAGGTTGCAAACTTAGTTCACGCTGCATTTTTTCCTACAGGTATAATTAAACAAGAAAATATAAAATAGACCATGATTTCATAAGCAATCACAAACCATAATGATAAATAATTAAATAAAAGATTAATCAAATAGCTAGAGAAACAAAAGATCAATATCAACACTTGTGCTCTATTTAATAACATACCAACTTTTCCGCAGACTCGTCATCCATGGAATATCCAGGCCTTTTATGGGTGTAGTCAAACATTTTGATACGACTTGGAAGCTTTTTTTCTAGGTCCTCCTTACGCTGAAATATAAAACAAAAAAAATAAGTGTTAAAGACTTTTGGATAATAAAAGGCTAATTAACTTGATGTAATCAATATGATAATATAAAACAAAACACTTACCAATTTTTCACGTATGACGGCATATGAAGTTCTACCCATTCTATGACGCATTTTTTGTTTGGACTTATTTTTCTTATTACGATCAGAAAGTTCCTACAATAAAATAATGTATCATTTATTAATTTCAATTCCTTAAGGTACTTAATGCTAAAACCAAACTTGTATATATACTCATGTCATAGATGTCAATCCATTCGTTTCAATACCTTACCTAATATAATTTATATGTTATTGTCACAACCATTCAATTAGTGAGAATATATCAACAATTTGAAGTAATATAACACATTTATAAATGTACATTACCTTATGCTTTTTATCATCCCACAACTTCAGTAGTGCATCCCATTGCTCCAATGGTATAAGTTGAAGATCAATATTTTTCCTCCGATCAGAGGGTGAATCATACTTACTGTAGTACTCGGCCTTCAAATCACACTTATGGTCCTTCAACCGTTTAGCTAATCTATCTAAGCACCATGTCTTTGAAACTTCAGGGATGATAAATTTGGCCTAGAATAATTTAAAAAAAAAAAAACTTAATAAACATCACATGGTTAGTTTATCCAACTAAGTATTTTTCTTTAAGGCAATATATAAATATAATATGTGAGTGATATTACCGTTATTGCTTTCCAACAATCTTCTTTGTATGATTGTGGTATGTTTGTCCACTTAGGATATGTCAATGGACAATACAGATGATTCCTTGCTAATGTTCCAATCCATGTAGTTAATTTTGCTGTTGACTTGCCTTCACATGGTTGTCCCCACTCATTTACTTCAATTTGTATTCTCTCACCATCTGGCATATTTATAATATCATGAGCCTTAGTTCTTCCCCTTTGGCCTCTCCCCCTTTTTTCTGCGAAAGATTAAGATAAAAAAACTATAAGTATTGATAATCATTATACTTTACATCAATTTTTAAAGAATAACTTTACTATATGTACTAACCTGAACCACTTGTATTATCATTCCCACTTGTACTTCCACATACATTAGGATTACTCATACCTGTTTCCCAATAAACAATCACTATAAGAAATGTGATAATGTGTCAAGTCAACAATATACTTCCACATGCTCTTAAACTAACATCAGGAATGCCTAGTCAATTAACATTAAGTTTATTGGTTTGCTCTCACCAAATGCTCTTATACTTATGTACTTTTACGGCATATAATTCAAAAATATTACAAAACTCTAGATATAACTATTAAAATATGGTTGACTAATATATTAGGTTTACTATTTTATGAGACAAAGGGGCTGAAAAAATAAATGTCAATTACACAGTAAAAATGCCTATAATCAAAGATGAATTCGATTAAGAAAACTAAATCAAAAGAACAATGACTAATAAACAAACACAATTTTGTCAAAGAAATAAGAGAACCAATATTAATAAAAGTACAAAGTTTCTTTATTCTTTCATTCCAATAAAAGAAATACATAATCTAGAAAGAAAAAATTCAATGGATGCAGAAATTAAGAGAAAGATCAATCAATTGTTACCTTGTTTAATAGTCAATCAATTTGATATATTGTCATTTGAACTCTCCATTGCATTGATCAATTCGATTGGTGTGTCAATTATAGTACCTTCCACATCAGATCTGACCCAACTCACATCGACATCACTATCACCATATGAATGTTCTATATTTTGTCTATCTTGTAATGTACTTCGTATATTTGTCTGATCTGATTCACCACGATCTTCCCCTCCCATGTCAAAAATATCTCTAATCTTTGTATTTATGACAACTTGCCATTCAGGCCTTTGTGGATCAGCAACGTAAAACACTTGCTCTACTTGTGACGGTAATACAAATGGGTCGGCAAACTGATCTTGGTCATTGTATTGTAAATGGTTAAAATTGACAAGGACAAATCCGAGGTCATCTTTCTCCACTCCCTTTCTAAGATCAGCCCAATCACATTTAAATAACATTACTCTAAGACCATTTGCATATTCCAATTCAATTACTTTTTTCAAAAATCCATAATACATGATATATCCCTCAATAGGGTGTGTATCTTTTGAACTTGAAAAGTCTTCTGTCAATGCCGTTAAAAGAACCCCACTATTTTGAGTTTTTCTATTATTCTCATGTACCTTACTATGAAACTTGATGCCATTAATAATGTATTCATCATAACTTCTTGCATCTAAGTTAGGACCTCGAGCCAGCCATCTGATATGATTAGGCACCTCGTCCCCATTCTCGCGTAGATTCAATATCTAAATAAAAAAAATTAAGATATGTTTAATTAGAAATCTAAACATATAATCATGATATAGTATACAATCTAACTCTCTTCAATTAAATTTAGGTTGAACTTACATGCTCATTGACCATTTTGGAAACTCCTTAGCATGCTTTGTTCTTACCAAATATGGGCGAGCTCTACGACCCATTGACCTATGGATTTGTGCACAATGAAGCCTACACAGTAAGTGAAGAATCTCTTATATACTAATATTTTCTTATAAGAATATAAATTATAAATTTTTTGCTCCAACATAAACATTTTGTGTAAACATAATTTATATGTAATACTTACTCACGATATTCTTCTAATCCTTTAGAGTTCTTAAGCACGTACCGATGTGCCTGGTCCCTTACTGTAATGTCGAGTCGTATCATCTCGCACTTCCCTATTGGCCTACCTGCTCTTAAGAATATAGAGGATGGATTGTATGTTTTTGTTGACCCCGCATTTCTTGGCAGTCTAGTTGACCTTGTTTCCACATCTTCAAGGTATCTAGAGTAATAGGTCAAACACTCATCTGCAAGATATCCTTCTACTGTAGATGCCACTGGCCGACTAGGGTTACGCATGTAGTCTTTCAATCGTTTGAGAAACCTAATTATAATCAAATTTATAGTTAATGTATTCAAAATATTAAAAATCCTACACAAGTTATCTTATTATTTAAGAAAAAATAAAAATGTAACACTAACCTTTCTATTAGATACATCCAACGGTATTGAACTGGACCAGCCAAGCTAGCTTCATGGGCTAAATGAACAATCAGGTGTACCATAACATCAAAGAATGTAGGAGGAAAAAGCCTTTCCATCTTGCATAGTGTTAAGACAACACTTTCACCAAGCCTCTTAAAGTCTTCCTCCTTCCCAACTTTACTACACAACTCTCGAAAAAAATGCACTAACCTCTATCAATACAGTGCTAACATTCTTGGGCAATATGTTACGCACTGCAATTGGAAGAAGTTGTTGCATCATAATATGAGAATCATGGCTCTTCATTCCAATAATCTTACGTTCTTGCACACATTGTGAAATATTACTACAAAGTCCATCTGGAACCTTTACACCCCTTGAAACTATGCAAAACAAATCTTTGTCAGTGGTAGACATTGTGTAGCATGCTGGAGGTATGAACAACTTATTCTTGCCTTCAATGACCTTTGGTTGAAGATCTAATCGTATTTTCATGTCTCTCAAATCTAAACGTGCATTCACGTTATCCTTTGACTTTTCTTTTTGATCCAACAAAGTGTTAATAATATTATCACAGACGTTCTTCTCAATATGCATCACATCTAAATTGTGACGGACTAGATTATCTTTCCAGTATGGAAAGTCAAAAAATATACTCTTCTTCTTCCAGTTGTATGGAAGCTCTGGCTGTTTTAACCTCCTTTGCTTCTTCTTCCCACTTTGTTTATTATTTTCTTTACCAAATGGGGGAAAATCAACATATTGTAAATGTTCCAATATGTCGTTCCCTGATAGTTGCTTTGGCTAGAATCTACGTTCCTCATGGCCATCAAAACTCCTTTTGTCTCGTCAAAATCGATGATCTTGTGGAAGGAATCGACGATGGCCCAAATAACAATGTTTTTTGCCATATTTTAGCCAACGAGAAGAAGTCTCACTGTTGCAACATGGACAAGCATAAGCACCTTTAGTACTCCATCCTGAGAGGACTGCGTATGCTGGAAAATCATTAATGGTCCATAACAAACATGCTTTTAGATTAAATTTCTCCTTCTTAAATGTATCATAAGTCTCAACTCCATTGTACCATAAATCTTTTAACTCTTCTATCAATGGTTGTAAATATACATCTATATCATTCCCAGGCTATTCTGGTCCAGGAATAAGCAAAGTAAGAATGAAGTAGTCTGGCTTCATGCACATCCATGGTGGCAAATTATAAGGCATCACCACAACAGGCCATACACTATGAGTTGATCTCATATGCTTGTATGGGTTGAATCCATCACTTACTAACCCGAGTCTGATATTACGAGGCTCCTCACTAAAAGGTTGATGCAATCTATCAAACTCCTTCCATGCTTGACTGTCAACTGGGTGTCGTAACCTTTGGTCTTTTGTGCGTTCTTCATGATGCCATCTCATATTAAATGAGGTTTTGGATGAAATGTATAACCTCTGCAACCTTGGGATTAAAGGAAAACGACGTAATGTCTTAGCCGGAAATTTCTTTCCTTTACTTGAATATCTTGATGCCCCACATTTATAACAAGATGTGGCTTTCTCTGCTCCTTTCCAAAACAACATGTAATCATTTGGGCAGGCATCAATCTTGATGCAGTTGAGCCCCAAATCTTTGATAATTTTCTTTGTTTCATACATATTATTTGGCAATGTATTTGGCTCTGGAAGCGCCTCTCGCAACAAATCTAATATCATTGACAATGCTTTGTCGGTCATGTTGCAAAGGCACTTTATATGATAAAGACGAAGAATGAAGGATAATCTAGTAAATTTCATGCATCCTGGGTACAACTCCTTCTTTGAATCTTCAATTAATCGTTCAAATTTATCCGCCTCTATACTTGCTCCCTCTGTACCATCACCTATGTCACCATCCTCAACATCTTCATTTGTATTTCTTCCTTGCAGCTCATCTAACATGGTGTGTGTACCATTATATGTTTCACCTTCATCTTGTATCACAGTATTAACATGTAGACTTTCATGTGAAGATGTACCTTCCCCATGAAAAATCCATCTCATATAATTCCATAGAATTCCATCACAAACCAAATGTTCATACGCTATGTCTCTAGTCATCCACAGTTGGTTTATGCATTTTACACTTAGGCATAGGATGCGATCCCCTATGGATGCATTAGAAAATGCAAATTCTAAGAATTTTGTTACCTTTAGTCTGTATTGTGGAGATAACCTGTTTAGTGGATCTCTTGAACTTTCAATCCATGACTTAGACATATTTTCCACACTGACTGCTAAAAAGCAAAAGCAGCAATGTTAGAAAGATATCTGGGGTATATGCTAAGAGTACTAGTGTTAAACATTTAACAAGAGTAACCTTATACAATAAACACATGTAGCAAATCTTCTATCATTAAAAGCGCACCAGCTGGTATATGTCTGGTAAACTAAATCAAGTTAAAAATCTTACTTTGGAGGTTTATACAATAAAATGCACTATTATTAGTTATTGCATCTAAGGAAAAAAGAGAAAACAATAAAAAAACAAAAAAATAAAAAAATAGGCAAAAGCATCATCCACCACTTCTTCTTCTTCCCCTGTTCTTCCTTACTGGATATTTGTTTCAGCAAGATGGGTATGGAAGCAAAGGCTCAATTTCATGTTTTAGCAGTTGATGATAGCCTTCTAGACTAGCTAGGGCGCAAAAGAAAGGAAACCAATAAAAGACAAAACAATAGACCTGAATTCTGTAAGGATGCATGGACTCAAGGGTGCTTCTTCCTCCATCACAATATATAAATATAAGGATAAAAGTTGACAATGATCTCCATTTGATCTTGTAGTCTATGTTTGGTTTTTAAGAAAAGTGGAGCTCCTTATTCAATAACACCTCAGTGGAGTGAGTACCAGTGATAAGTTCATTCACAAGAAAAATCACTCTTGCTAGGTATTTTATAAAAATTTAAGGCGGCCAAACAAAGCCCTATTGATCCTTTTATCATAAGACAAATAAAATGTTATTAGGGCCCTAAAATTCTTATTGATCCACTTATCACTAGATGGAAGAAATGCTCTTATGGGCAGAGCTGAAAAACTAAGGAAAACTATCCTAATATTGAATACAAAAAATAAAGATTCTATGAATAGTATATATATTGATCCAATTAAAAAAAATCGTTAGATTTGATGAGTTTCATATGACTTGAATAAGAACACCAACTCAATAAAAACTCGAACTGACTCGGACCTAGTCTGATAATTTCTTCAATACAATCAGCTTTTTTTCTTTTTTTAGGTATGTCTCGTTGGTTGTTAACATCAAGCCATTTTCATAGCTTCAATCGCTGCTGCTAGAACAAAAACCTCATTATCTCCACCGCATCATCTCCATTATTAGAGCAGCTTCCATGTTTGCACCCACACTTGTTCCACTTCTACAAAGCATCATCTCTCCTTCTCTTCACCATCTCAGTCATGCTTGGGACTCCAACCATCATCCCAACATGCAGTGTTTTATATAAAGTAGAAGTGTCTTCTACGCTCAAGAGGAAGTAAAGAATGCTTTGGAGGAAGCAGAAATGGATCAGCAGATACCTAGCCCAACTGCTTAAATCTTTATTCATAGTTGAATAAAGTAAAGATGAATCAGCTGGCGTAAGAATCTAGGGATGGATCATGGATGTTAAAGATGCATTTAAAAAGTCCTTTTGAGACCCAGAAAGGTTAGAGTCAACATTTTCTTGACATCTCGGTTCTCTCATTAGAAACCAGAGAAAGAGGGATGAATAATGGCTGTTGGAGTTTCTCGATAAGGACTATGACTTTAAAAAGACATTTAAAGTCAATCAATCCTCTCTTCACCCACGGCGCAGAGACATATGTAGACGTAGGTTGGGCCAATTGGCTTTTGCTTATTAGTCAAGTGTTCTCTCGATATCTTATTTGAGACACTCTTAGGCACTGATTGATAATATTTCTGCTATTTTTGTGTCTAGAAACAATAAAAATGGCTTTTCAAGTTTCTAGAAACGACGACGATGATCAGATCAAATCAAACCCTTCTGATTTTATGTGTCTGTTAGAAATTTATCTAGATATCCCTGTCTTTCATGGCCTCAATCTGTATAAATATTCTTGTATGTTCACAAACTCACTAGTGGTGGAATGAAAAGGTAATATAAAGAATTGAGTGGGAAGGAAGAAAATATATAGTGCTAGCCCTCTTTTCTCAGTGGCCTCATAAATCTGGACAATCTCTGTATATGTCTGCAACCATATCATGGCTACTACTTTTTGAATGTCTAGTCTCAAGCCTTGCTCAAAAAGTCGTGCTTTCATACTTTCCTCTCGTATGCCATGACAGTAAGATCACCTTGCCTCAAACTGATAAACTCCATAAGTTCTGCATTCTTTACACATGGCGGGAAATACCTCTCATCAAATGCATTCTTGAACATATCCCATGTGATCACCCTATTGTCAGCTCCCAATAGGGGTGTCAATTTGTGGCCCGAACCGGGTAAACCGACCGGGACCGACCGTTTAAAGACCGGCCCGGCCCGGACCATTTATTAAACGTGTCGGGCTTGAGCCCGGCCCGTTTATAAATGGTCGGTCTCGGTTTTGCTACTTGAACCGTCGGGCGCCCGACCGAGACCGACCGAATAACGCCCGATCGAGACCGGCCTATTGTGCACCGACTTGACCCGACCCTTTAATGATTGTAGAATACCTATTTTAACCCCCAAATTAAAGAATAAAAACTAAAAAGTAAAGACATGTTCACATTTTAAATAATGGTTATATTTTGTATCATTTATTGATTTATTGTCATTTTTTTTGGCTTGCATAAGTGGGCCGGAATATAATAGCACATTTTAAAGAGGGCCCGTTTAAAAACCGGTTAAAGCCCGTTTAACATTAAACATGTCCGTAGCCCGGTTAAGGCCCGACTAAAGCCCGATTAAGGTGGCCCGATTATAACCCGAGACCGACCGACCGAATATAAAGTGTACCATGCCCTCAATAACTAAGCCCGATTAGTTAAATGGGCGGACACGGTGTAGCCTTTGAAAGTCTTCAAGCCCGATTAAGCCCGACCGAAACCGAACCGGCCCGACCGGTGGACACCCCTAGCTCCCAATATAAGCTTCTTTGTTTGCCACCATTGATCTGCTTCATTTTGTAACATAAATGTGGCACACAACACCTTTTGAGCATCCGTGCATTGGATTATATCAAATATGTTTTCTACTTAACAAATCCATGCCATTGCTAAGGCCAAATCTGAACTCACCCCCTTATACACAAGCGAATTAAACTTCTTGAAGTCTTTAAGGGTATTGCATTGTAATTGTAATGGAGTTGTCCCTTTAAGCAGTAATGGTAGACGACAAAGGAGAAGCTAAGGGACCATTTACTAATCTTGGGAGTAGTTACTTGTTTAATTGATGAGGACAAAACATATCAATGGGAAGCAATTCATACTTGTTAAAGCCGTTAATGGTCCTACATAGATAAGTAATATATATGACCGCAGACCAGTTCCAACCTCTCAATGCTCCCACCACATCCAAGTAAAAGAAATAAACCAAAGTAAATGTACAAGGAAACCAAAGTAAATTTACCTCCTTTTCATCTATTAGGGACCACAACAATAGCAAATAGAGCAATCAAAATTAACAAAACCAAAGTGTAAAACAAGGGGTAAGATAGAAACTGTACCTAGATTGCTTTCTCGCCCACAGCCGCTGTAACGTCACTGCTGGCAGAGGTGAGACCAGAGAGAGGGGGATTGAGGGGTTAGAGCAGAATTGAGCCGTGAAGAGAGAGAGAGAGAGAGAGGGGCTCAAGGTAGAGGAGAGACGTGAGAGAGGGGCTCAAGGTAGAGGAGTGATGTGAGAGAGGGAGACTTTGTTTTTTTTTTTTTTTTCAAGAGAGACTTCGAATTTCACTAAAACTAGATTAATTTAAAAAATAAAAAAATAAATTAGATTCACGAGGTTTTGAGAGAGAGAAATACTATAGAAGCATGTTTGTGCGGGAAAAGGAAACCAGGAAAACCAAAAGCATAAGTAAATTAAGAAACCTTTCCCGCGTCTAAAATTCCTAAATGATTTTGGTGTTAATTGGCGATGGGAATAAAATTGTAGTTGCCTAAAATCAATGACTGGTTACGGTAGTGTTTTAACCATCGCCAAATTAAATGATTATATTTTGTGACAGCATAATTTCTATCGTCGTTATAAATCAAATTATTGTTGATTGAGATAGGATATGAGGCGACGGTAAAAAATTTACCATTGTCTAAGATATTATTTCACTACGGTATTAAAAAATTCCGTCGCCTTAAATAATTTTTTGTAACATTTAAATTTAACCCGTTGTTGTAAAATGATGTTGCTACGGTATTTTTAATTTCGTCGCTGAAATTTTGTTTAGGTGACGAGTATTATTTTACGGTCGCCATAAATGTAATAGGCAACACTATCTATTTTACGGTCGCTATATATTATATTTGGCGACGGTAGTATTTTTTTACCGTGGCCATAAATGTGTTTTCTTGTAGTAGAGGGGGGAAAAAAACTGTTCACTGGTAGGAGCCTATCCAGCCTTTGGATCAGGCTTATGCTACCATCAAAGTGAGGCTTGTAGAAGGTGGTTGCAATACTAAAACAGGGCCCGCATCAGGTGAACGAATCTTCAGTTTTGTGGGTTTGAAGAGATCAGCAGAAAACTCCAGACAATGGGGTTCACAGACTGTAATCTTGTCTTTCCAGATCAGAGCTTGAAGTAGCAACTCAGGGTAGATTTATGATATCCAACAGCAATCTCCGGTAACAACTATAAGCTTTGAAGGTTCCTATGATGTCATTAGATTGCAGAAACAACAAAATAGAAACTGGGAATCGAAGAAAAAATAGAAGGGAATAGGGGACTGTCCCAATCCAGGGTCTCTTACCCATTGCCTCTCACCGTAACTGCCTCTCACAGGAACTGTATCACACAACAAATCAGCATATAGCCATTCTTTCATTCTTCAAAATCTTCGTTGTAGTAGTGGCCCTTCTATCTTAGTTGTTAACTTTAATCAATGCAGCAATCAAACCTTCTTGTGTGGCCTACACATGCTCCCTTACAACTTTGAATTCTTAGAAATAGAAACCTCTTAAAATAAAAACTAATCAGGCTTTATAGGATCCAGCCTTCTAAAACAAACATGGAAACAAAAACAAAGGAACTCCTAAAATTGTAAATAAATTACTGCCAATCCATTCGTAATCTTCTGCCTGGAAAGCAGATTTGACAGCTCCACATTGGCTACATACCTTCTATAAAATACTCCAATATCCACCACTCAACCTACAGCTGGCCTTCAATCTTGCCTCCATAGAGCTGGCCGTGTAGCCCATGAGATCTGGAAAATACCCACTCCACATAAGGCTTATGGATGGCTAATACCTACCCCAAATCAAGCTGTAAAAATCTTCCTTGATTATTCTCCAATCAAGACCCAGTGAGAACCACAGAATATCTCCTCAATCTCCTAGAAATCTCTCCCATGCTAGGCACCAAAATATTTTCTTTATAAGCTGCTAATCGATGGTTATCTGGGACAGAATCCTGGCTGGACTGATAGGATAAAAAACCCATAAATTGACCCAAGTGTGCTGGCTCGATGGGGATAACTTGGACAGGCTTGGGCAGATTCTTCATTCGCCATCGATCAACATCAATTTTCCCTGTCATAGAAAAATATCAACCTTGTGTTTTGATCATTCTTGGACAAAGCTTCCAGTTGTGCACGTTCGTCTTCATGGTTGACCACAGTAGGCTTTGATACCAAGCAATGTAAGAAGGCTAGGGTGAGAAGGGATCAACATTAACTAACCTACAATATACCAGTAATGAAGTCATAAAAAATTCTGTTTGCTGGTAGGAGCCAATCCAGCCTTTGGATCAGGCTTATACTACCGTCAAAGTTAGGCTTGTAATAGTTGGTTGCAATACTAAAACAGGGGAGAATGAATCTTCAGTTTTGGGGGTTTGAAGATATCAGCAGAAAACTCCAGGCAGTGGGGGCCATGGGCTGTAATACTGTCTTTCCAGATCAGAGCTTGAAGTAACAACTCAGGGGAGACTTGATATCCAACAGCAATCTCCAATAACAGCTATAAGCTCTGAAGGTTCCTGTCATGTCTTTAGATTGCAGAAACAACAATATAGAAACTGGGAATTGAAGGGAAGAAATAGAAGAAGGGGATAGGGAAAGGGGAATAGGGGACTATCTGAGTCCAGGGCCTCTCAACGTACCTGTCACACAGGAACTGTATCACATACAAAACCAGCATATAGCCATTATTTCCTTCTTCAAAATCTTGACTGTAGTAGTGCCCTCTTTCTTACTTATTAACTTAAATCAATCAGCAATAAAACCTTCCTTGCGGGGCCGACACATGATCCCTTACAACTTTGAAATCTTACAAATAACAACCCTTAATTTAGAAACTAATAAGGTTTTATAGGATCCAGCCTTTTATAACAAACATGGACACAAAATAGACACTACTAAAATGGTAAATAAATATACTGTTATCAACAAGGCAGATTTGACAGCTTCACATTAGCTACATATCTTCTGTAAAATACTCCAATATCCACCAGGCAATCAACAACTGGCCTTCAGTCTTGCCTCCATACAGCAGGCTATGGGGGCTCTTGAGATCTGGAAAATATCGCCTCCATGTAAGGCTGGTTGATAGCTAATACCTCCCCCAAATAACTAGTAAAAATCTTCCTTGATTATTCTCCACGCAAGCTGTCAAAATCTTCCCTGATTATTCTCCAACCAAGGACCCAATGGGACCCACAGAATATCTCCTCAATCTCCTGTAACTCTCTCTCTCACGCTAGGCAGCAAAATATAGTCTTGTAAAGCTGCCAATCATGGTTATCTGTGACAGAATCCTGGCCGGACCGATGGGTTAAAAAACCCATTATGAAACCAAGTGTGCTGGCTTGATGAAGATAACTTGGACAGGCTCGGGCGGCTGCTTCATTCTCCATCGATCTACATTAAGTAGTGTCAAAGCCTTATAAAACTCCCAGCTCCTGGTCTAAACAAGTGTTGAAACATGCGAAACTTGTGAAACCTATCGAAACACGGTTGAAACCTAGTACAAACAAGTTTTGACCCTTGCTTTCGTGTCTTGGATAAAGTTGCAGTTTCGACCGAAACTAAGAACCACGCCTCCAACAATATTTGGGAAAATAATCCTCTGTTTTTCTCATCCCTGTTTTTCCTTGTTTTGTTACCTGCAGAACGCGACACGTGGACAACTTTAAGACCAACGCACCGGATGTAATAATCCTCATCTAATCTTGACCGTTGATCTCCTTATTGTTCACGTGTCGCGTTCTACAAGTAACAAAACAAGAAAAAACATGGATGAAAAAAACAAAAAATTTTGCTCCCAATATTTATGCATCTTGTCAGAAGAGGAGGCTGACTGAGACTTCATTTAGGGCAAAGGATTACTGCATTAGTAATCCACTAGAGCATGTGCACACAAACTTATGCAAACCATGAGGACACAGAGTATCAGTGGTAAGAGGTACTTTATGCTATGCATTGATGATTACTAAAAGATGACAAGGGTGATGTTTACGAAGCACAAATCAGAGGCACTTGAAAGATTCAAGGTCCTCGAGAATCAAATTGAGAATCAGACAGGATAAGAGATCAAGTACTTGAGATCCAACAGAGGAGAGTACACCTCAAAGGACTTCATAGAGTATTGTCATGAGAACGGAATCAAAAGACAAAATTCAGTTGTTGTAAGAACACCTCAGCATAATGGTTTTGCAGAAAGTAAGAAAAGACAGTGCAGGAGATGGCCCAATCCCTTTTTGGCAGTCCCATCCAACAATACACACTTTAGTGCTCTGTACCTAATGTTTTGATCAGCGGGACAATGCCCCCTAACCTAATTGGGCCTACCAGTGAAGCAAATGGTACTTGATCAGGCGGTGGGCTATTATAGCCACTCCCTATACCGGACAGACAGTAGGACAGTTTCTCATGTAAACTTGCATGTGTGGTTGTGGTCGGGTTTCCTTCGGTATCCTAAGACCTGGATACAACTCGTCCTTTCCTCCAACTGGCAATTTCATTGCCTGCTTTTCTTGCTTCCATTGCAACTGATAATATCACAGGATCATGAAAACTAAACTACTTAGGATTTGGTCAGTCAGTCAGAGCGGAATCCATCCGACGAGTTCAACTTCGCCCAGTACTGGCTTCACTGTTTGCTGTTGTCATCCCTCTTGCTCCGTCTTTCACAGTAACCTTTCACTCATTCAACTAATTCTCCCTAACTTATGATTTGCTTCCATATATCCAAGGGCTACCGGAAGGATGAAAGGGCTTGCTTTGACAATGGTGGGGGTGAACTATCTTTCAGAGCCGCAGGAACGGAAAGAGGTACATCTGGTCCTTTTTTTTTTTTTTCTACGTCAATTTCAACGTGAACCAATTCTAAGTATAGGTTTTGTCATATTTTTTCATCTCATAATTTTTAATAAACAATCGCTACCCTTGGTATGTGCTGCTATCCTAATCAAGGATAAGAGAGCACACCTTCTCCCGAAGTTACGGGGCTATTTTTTTTGAGTTCCTTCGACATGTTTTTCGATCCTTTTTTTTTTCTTTTGCTGAATAAGGAATTCAATACTATTGTAATAATGGGTTTTAGGGAAAGTGTTAGTTACCAAACGGACCCTAAGGGGTTTAATGGTTTTTGTAATTTTCTAGAACATTCTCTCCATGATCATAAATAAAGAGGGCTGGTGTCATATTAGACACAAGTCATTACTCCATTCAACATGGTATCAGAGCCTTAGGATCTGAAACCCTACGGGCTTTCACTCTTCTCCATCTGTTTGCCTCTTTCTCATTTCTCTCTCTCTCCCAGCGCCTCCACCTATGCCTCCCTTCATCTCTCTTCATCTTCTTCTCTCTCGTGGTGGGAGCTTCTTAAACCACCAAGAGGGTTTATAGCCTCCACCCATCCTTCCCCTAGGCTTTCAGACTCTCTTTTACAATGATCTGAGAGACCCAGAACCTTTTTTTCATCACTTGTTTAGGGTTTTCTCCCTGAGAATGTTTTTTCATTGTCGGGATGCTTTTTCCCAGCCCAATGCTCCGATCGTCTTGATGTTTGTTGCAATTGGTGCCTCTTATCCTTGTGGTGGTATGTACTGACCACTTTTTCGTTTGAGCTCTCTATTCTAGAGCTATCTCCAAAATCATTTTCTCAAGGTTTTACCCTTTATCGATTTTTGGATTTTGGTCTTTTTTCTAGTCATTTTGGTGCTTTCTCTCTATCTCCGGCTAATGTCTCTTCTATTTGCACAACCCTCTTGAGTAGCAATCATGTCTACCATCTCATTTGCTTCTATTGGCGGAGACACCACGACTCTTCCTACCTTTCCTCCTTGTGCTATCAAGCTTGATGGCACAAACTTCCTTATGTGGTCACGCTTGGTCTGTATCTCCATCAAGTCCTATGGCTATTATGGGTACCTCACTAGAACCACAAAGCGTCCGACCACCAGTACTAAGATTGACAAGTGGGAGTGTTCCAACTCTCTGGTTATGGCCTTCTTTGTCAACTCTATGTTGTCACAGCTTTTGCGTGGCTATCTCCTTCTTAACTCTACTACGAAGATCTGAAAGTCTGTCCAGGATATCTATTCCCAGACAGGGAATGATGCTTAGGTCTTTGAGCTTCGTCAGAAGGTTCGTGATT
The DNA here is from genome assembly GCF_013358625.1 of Macadamia integrifolia. Taxonomy (NCBI): domain Eukaryota; kingdom Viridiplantae; phylum Streptophyta; class Magnoliopsida; order Proteales; family Proteaceae; genus Macadamia; species Macadamia integrifolia. Next base: position 33,139,515 of record NC_056560.1, on the reverse strand, counting down.
TGAGGTAGAGAGGGCTCATGAGTTGCGGTCACTATAGACTAAGTTAGATTTATATGAGGAGTATACTCGTTCCACCGCTCAAGATGTCACCAAGTTTTAGAAGCGAGAGGTCAAAATTAGGATCTATGACTTATTGACAGGTTTGAATGTGGAGTTTGATCAGTTGCGGTCCCAAGTTTTGAGTCTTGACCCCTTTCCTACCTTGGATCACGCCTATGTTGTGATCCAACTTGAGGACAGTCGACGTATCACTATGCTTCCACAGTAAGATGCCACTCTGTTGAGAGATCTGCACTTCTTTCTGGCACTCAGTCCCTTAGTGCAACCCCACAGTCTAGTGGCTCCTTTACTAGGACTCCAGTGAAGTGCGATTATTGTGGGAAGGAGCGTTACACCAAAGAGCACTGCTGGAAGCTTCATGGTTGTCCTATTGATACATCTGAAAAAGGGCGAGGGAAGGGTTGTGCCGATACTTCTGGGCAGACCAACCATATTGAGAGCCCTGACTCTGACTCTACTCTTAGCTACTCAGTAGCCCCGCTATCATTTGATGAGCTTCCTACCCTCCGAAGCCTCTTAACATGTCCAGACTTTCTTGCACCTGCCACTACGAGCTCTGCTCATTCCACCCCTTCTGGGTCAAGTATCTCCTTTTGTGGCCATACTATGTCTGTCTCTTTTACCCCTTGGATTATAGACTTTGGGGCTTCTGATCATATGACAGGACCCTTGTCTCTTTTTTCAAAGTACACTACTTGTCTTGGTAATGGTAAGGTCAAATTAGCTAATGGGACTTATTCCACTATTCTAGGGAAGGGCTTTGTTGGCTGTACCCCCTCTTTATCCTTTTCTACTGTATTGTATGTTCCTTCTTTTCCCACTAACCTTTTGTCTATTAGTAGTCTTACTTCCAGTCTTAATTGCAAAGTCACATTTTTCCCGTCTTATTGTGTTTTTCAGGATCTGGTGACAAGGGCAACGATTGGCTCTAGTAGGGTACGTAGTGGTCTGTATCTGCTTGATGATGACTCGGTGTTGGTCTCTGGTCAGGCTCTTCAGACATCTTCCACGTCACATCCCATTTCTGAGTTACTGCAGTGGCATCGTCAGTTGGGACATCCCCCTTTGGGAACTTTAGCTAGAGTTTTTCCTTCCTTTAAAAATTGTAATTCGAGTCAGTTTTTTTGTGAGGCATGTGTTTTGGCTAAATAAACTCGAATCACTTATTCTGCTTTTGGAAATAAAAGTGCCACTCATTTTTCATTGATACATTCTGATATTTAGGGTCCATCCCTCTATGTGTCTGTCAATGGTTATCGCTGGTTTGTCTCTTTTATTGATTATCATTCTCGGACTACTTGGGTTTATATGATGCAAACCAAGGGCAAGACCTTCTATTGCTTACAGAAGTTTCACCGCATGGTTCAGACTCAGGTCGGTGCTACCATTAAGATCCTTTGAAGCGACAATGGTCGGGAATACTTTAAAGGATCCTTTCAAGCTTACCTTTCCGATCATAGGATGATTCATCAGACTAGTTGTGTGGATACTCCGGCTCAAAATGGGGTTGTTGAGCTGAAGAATCACCATCTTTGTGAGGTAGCACGCTCCCTTATGTTTGAGATGCATGTTCCTCCCCAGTACTGGAGCGATGCAATTCTCACTGTTGCCTTTCTTATCAATCAAATGCCTTCCGCTCCCCTCTGGATCTTCTCCAAGTTTCATTGCTTTTCTTGTTCCTCCTAAGGTATTCGATAGTGTCTGCTATGCTCTCGATCATCATCCTCATGGAAAGTTTGACCATCGTGGTTTCCGATGCTTTTTTCTGGGGTATGCTCCTACTTAGAAAGGCTATCGATTTTTTATCCTCCGACTCGGCGTTGGTTTGTGACTATGGATATTGTCTTTCATAAATCTACGTCATACTACACTACGACACCTCTTCAGGGGGAGTCTCCTTCTATTGTGGAAGATGTGCCATCGTCTCTTGAAATTATTATCCATGCTAGTATCTCGTTTCAGGGGGAGAGTGACACTCCTACTTCTCCTACTGTGCCTCAGCCAGAGATACTTGTGTATAGTCGTAGAGAGCAGACTCAGACCACTACACACCCAGCATCTACCCTACCATGCCAGTCGTCTCCTCTCGATCCAGATCTTATCCTGTTAGACCCTAGTAATTTTCCTTCTCCTTCTGTTGATCAGTCTCTTGAGTTGCCTATTGCTGTTCGTAAAGGCATTAGGTCTTATACTTTACATCCTATTGCTAAAACTATTTCTTAGGACTCACTCTCTCCTTCCTATTATAGTTTTGTGTCTTCTCTTTCCTCTGTGTCCATTCCTCATACAACGAAGCGAGTACAAATTCAAAATGGCAGGCAGCTATGGTTGAAGAGATGCAGGCTTTGAAGAAGAATGACACATGGGATTTGGTGTGTCTTCCCTCACAAAAGAAGATAATTGGGTACAAATGGGTCTTCACAGTAAAACAGAAGGCTGATGGTACAGTGGATAGATACAAGGCCAGACTTGTTACTAAAAGCTTCACACAGACTTATGGGATTGACTACCAAGAGACTTTTGCTCCAGTTGCTAAGATGAACACAATTCGTTTTATCTTGGCTTGGGCCACCAACTTAGATTGGGATCTCCAGTAGTTAGATGTGAAGAATGCCTTCTTTCATGGGGAACTTGAGGAGGAACTATATATGGACATTCCTCCTGGGTTCACTTGCTCCAAAACCCAAGGGAAGATATACAAGCTGAAGCGTGCTCTGTATGGGCTCAAGCAATCCCCTCGTGCTTGGTTCGGACGTTTTCACAAGGCTATGGTTGCTACAGGTTACTCTTAAAGCAATGCCGACCACGCTCTGTTCATCAAGAGATCTGATGAGAAGATTGTTATCCTAATAGTCTATGTAGATGATATTGTTGTTACTGGTGATGATCTGGCAGAAATCTCTCACCTCAAGAGATACTTGAGTGAGGAATTCAAGATCAAAGACCTAGGATAACTTCGTTACTTCCTTGGCATTGAAGTTGCCAGGTCTTCTCGTGGGATCTACTTGTCTCAGCGGAAGTATGTGCTTAATCTTCTCTCTAAGATAGGCATGTTGGGGTGTAAGCCGGAAGACACTCCTATTGAAACTAATGATCACCTGAGTAGCAAGGAAGGTGATCTGGTAGATAAGGGAAGATATCAGAGAGTAGTGGGGTGGTGGATCTATCTCTCTTATACACGCCTTGATATAACATTTGCTGTCAACCTGGTTAGTCAGTACATGCATGATCCCTACTCGAATCATATGGAAGCTATGCTGCATATTCTTTGGTACTTGAAATCTGCCCCAGGATGTGGCATCCTTTTTCTCCTCATGATCACCTTAGGGTGGAGGCCTTCATAGATGCGGATTGGGTAGGTTCCCCTGATGACCGTAGGTCTACTACTGGTTATTGCACCTTTATTGGTGGTAACCTTGTTATATGGCATAGCAAGAAGCAAGCCATGGTTTCCTGTTCAGGTGCTGAAGCAGAGTTTCGTGCTATGGCACATGGCATTTGTGAGCTCCTATGGCTTCATGGTCTTCTCATTGATTAGGTTGTTCCTACTCCTCTTCATATGAAGCTCTTTTGTTACAGCAAATCTGCTATTAGCATTGCTCACAACCCTGTCCAGCAGGATCGAACCAAGCATGTGGAGATCGATCGACACTTCATCAAAGAGAAGCTGGATATGAGCCTTATCACTGTGCCTTTTGTTCTCATTAATGAACAACTGGCTGATGTATTTACTAAATGTCTTAGTAGTAAGATGTTTCATCTTATTATCTGCAAGTTGGGCATATGTGATATCTATGCACCAACTTGTGGGGGAGTGTTGTAATAATGGGTTTTATAGGTTTTAGAGAAAGTATCAGTTACCAAACTGTCACACCCCGTTCACACTGAACCGGAGCGGTGACCGAGTTAACACCGGTTAACCCAAACCTGCCAATCATCAGATACTGTATTCCACCACAGCATACACACACTAACATGAGTTCATCAGATCAGCGGAAGACTAAGTTTTACCTGTGAATAAATCCCATATACTTGATACCCGAATTGTGATACAATAATTATATACATTTGGGCCCGAAGGCATGATATATACACAAAAAGAATATGATTCAAATACCAAGTATATATACAGGAAATCATCAAAAACCATCAGAGTACACAGCTCGGCTCGGTTTCAAGGCTGGAGCTCAGCTCGGCATCAGGGGTTGTGCCCAGCTCGGCATCATATAGAAGAGCTCAGCTCGGCCTCAGAAGTGGAGCTCAGCACGGCCTCAAAAGTGCTGTCCCGCAGCACAGCTCTCGTACGAGCAGTCTACGCCGTGCTCAAACTCCTCAGGGGTCCACCAGTCCTCTTCAGGAAACTCGACTGTGGGACCCACCCCATGCTCCTCAGATGTATGACCTGCAAAATCATCTAAAAAGGGGGTGTACACGTGGGATGAGCTCACTAGCTCAGTAAGTAGAAAGATGGACCACACAGCAGTCCACACATCACAACACATCATATGCACTACATGCCATGCTATACATTTTAAATCACATCCACCTAAGCAACATTACTAAGTCTTTGGTTTTAGTGCTACTACAACCACAGTGCGCGTATACTCCGGGTACGAGCCGCGAACTCCCTCCCGCGATACGTCCATAGGGCTATCGGAGAAGGCCCACCATGAGTACTCGAAAAAGTAAAGACAATGCCGTCCACCGGCTCTCAACAGAAATGTAAATGACTGAAAATAAAGGTGCTGACTCCAACAATTTAAAAGCAGTACGATTGGCCCTCTTGAATGTACCACCGGGGTTGCCGACTGTCCTACATGACTCGTCGGGCGTAATGCCTAACCGCCACAGTGTCCGACAACCGCGACCCCTGCTTCCCCCCAAATGGCAACCCAACACCTTAACCCCTGTTGGGAAGGGTCGTAGCACGGGATGGTGAGAATCCTAATACCGCATGCTCCTATATGACAATAGTACGACTGCATAGTGCCTCCGTGTCCCATTCCACGGGCCACCAATGCATTCGTTTCCAAGCCGACTACGGCATCTAGTCTATCAATGCATTATGCACCATGATGTCCACATTCAAAATATAAACATCTCATTCAATTGGCATTTGAAAAGTAAACATAGCATATATGCACATCAATGTGTGGAATGACTAATCTATATAGCATATTCATGATGACATGACTAGATTAGATATAGTTAAATGAATGCCAAACAATTGCCTTGAAACAAGGCAAAACGTCCTCTCTCCACTTACTTGTAGCGTACAAGGATTCCCGCTCGGTACGGGTGAGATCCGGAGCGAATCGGGTAGGATTTGGTGAACCTAACATAATTGAGAGGGGTTAGTACTTCACCCTTTTAGAATCAAAATTAATAAAATCCGATGTCAAAATCGTGTTTAGAACGTCAAAAGAAGGTCACACGTCCGATTTGGGTTCGATCGGACATAAGGATCACCTTCGGGGCCACACGGGTGGGTCAGACAGGTGGGCTGTCTACCCACCGGTTTTACCCACCGGTTTGGGACCGGTGGATAGGGGCCCGCCGGTAGTACCCACCGGTTGTACCCATCGGTTGGGCCAGGGACCCCTTGCTAGGACCGGCGGGTAGGTACCCGCCGATTGTACCCGCCAGTGGTACCCGTCGATTGGGCCCGAAGGCCCCCCCTTCTCAGGTGGGTGCCCACAGGCGGGTAGGAGCCCACCGGTTGTACCCACCGGTCTTGGCAGAAAAGACACTTTCTTCCCCATTTTCTCCATTCTTTGTGGAATCAAATGGGGCTTTTCCCCACCCATTCTTCACCCCCTCAAGGTCCTATAGGATGGTTCTAGCCTAGATCTAGGTTAGATTCAAGTGAGGGAAAACCATCTTACCTTCTTTGCTCAAGAACGACTTCAAACCCTTCAACCACTTCAAACCCACAATTTTTCTTCTACCTTGTCAATATCTCTTCAAATCCTTCAAGATCAACACATAAATCATCTATTAAACCTTAGATTCATCATTTCAAAGGGTATTTACAAGATCTCAAGAAACCATACTCGAATCAAGGGTTTAAAGCTTGGGTATGGTGAATGTTCACAAAACCCAACTTTTCTTACCTCCAACTGTAGATCTAGAGTGGAAGATCACTCTCCCGGCACCGGAATGGCAAGATCGAGCTTCGGCGCCGCTGAAATCCCCCTTTTCTTCCTCTTCCTTCTCTTCCTTTCTTCTTCCCTTTCTTTTCTCTCTCCTCTTTACTTTTCTCACCAACGTACGGGGGTAATAAATGGAAAGGAGAGAAAATCATAAAGCTTTATATATAATTCCTAATAAGTGAACAGTGCACTTGGATGGGTCACTCAGGTGGGTGCACCCACCTGTCCTACCCACCTGAGGGCCAAAGCTCGGGATTTTGATTGGGTTCGGACCTCGGCGCGAACCCCACCCCAGGCATACGATGTAGCATACGTATATACCTTAAAATACGGATATAATACCTGTTTTATCCATACATAGCCTTATGGTAGGTGCACGTACACGGTTTGGGCACTCCCGTCTCTTCTGGCACTGGCTCGGACTTGTCGGGCCAGCCGGTGTTTAAGGTCACCCGTGCCATCATAGCCCATAAGGAACCCGCTCTAATTTCCTCTGGCTCGGTTCCTGCATGGTTAAACCGGTTCAACCGCGAAATCAGACCGGGTTTAAGAAGCGGGGTATTACACAAACGGACCCTAAGGGGTTTAATGGTCTTTGTAATTCTCTAGAACCTTCTCTCTATTATTATAAATAAAGAGGGCTGGTGTTATATTACCCCATTCAACAAATACAATGGGAAAAAAGAGGGGGAGAAGTGGGGAAGGGGGAATATATAAGGCCCCAAAGGGGAAAATAAGGCTTCAAAGGGAGCTAAGCACGGCCAAAAGAGGCTACACCTCTAAGGGGGGAGTTGAGGAGATAAAAGCGATAAAGGTAAACCAAGGAAGCAATAATGAACAGGTTCTTAGGGGAGTCCGCAATAGGGTGACCAATAACCGTGTTAAGTTTGGACGAGACATCAAGGTAGATGACATTCCAAACCTAATCAAAAGAGCAAGATTTGAAATTTCATCTATGAAGATTACGCACCATCCAAATATGGCTAATAGAAGAAAAGAATGTCAGCTTTCCAGCAGTGTCACATATAGTCTCCACTAAAGGTCATGTTAATCCAAATCCATTCTCTCTCAAGGGGGACGGGCCTTCATCTAGCAGGCCAGAAGAAGAAGAAGAAGAAGAAGAAAACTTCCGAGGAAGAGGGGGACTAGATGAAGCGATCCCTATCACAATGACGAGGCAGAGAAGGAAGGCAGACTAGATGGCAGAGAGGGAATCAGAAGAAGGGGGAATAAACCAGGAACTAATGGAGATAATAGAGGAGACATAAGAATCCTTGGCAATCCCTGAGGAGTTGATGTTTCTTGAGCCCATTTTCAGGAAAAGGATATCATCTGGGTGTCCGTTATCTAGCCAAAAGGAGGTGGAAGAGCCATTCCCAATATTGGAGCGAATCAGATTCAGAGCGATAGGTCAAGCTTGGAGGATTTGCTCCACACCCACGAAGCATTTGGTGAGGGGAGTGGACCAAAGAGAATTATTGCAAAGGAGAGAGGAGTAAGCCCAGAATAACCTGATGTTTTGTTTGGAAACAAGTTTCCAAATAAGCTTGAGGATGCCTGCAGTCTTGGCATCTATGATCCTTCCCAGACCAAAACCAACTTCAGCCTTAAGAAGGCACATAGAGGACCATCGAACGGGATGGAGGAATATGTCTGAATCCACTCCTTTATAAACAAAAGTATAGAAAAGGGATTCGACGGACTTGATGGTTGATTTGGGAAGCTCAAAAACTCCTGACCAGTAAATATATGAGGATAGAAGTACAGATCAAATAAGCTTAAGGCGACAGGTGTAGGAAAGGAGTTTGCCTTTCCAGAGTTGAAGCCTCTTGTCGATATTGTCCAGTATGGAAGCATAGTGATAGGATGTCAACCTAGAAATTATGAGAGAGAGGCCAAGGTATTTTACAAGGAGAGATTGATGAAGAAGCCGGTGAGATCAAGGAGGTGAGTTTGGATTCCTCAAAGATCCGAGAGAAGAAGAGCTTGGATTTGAGAATAGGGGAGATGAGGAGCTCATCGGTGTGGGATTGAATGGATCAGGACAGAACCTCTAAAGCTAAGGAGAAGAGGAAAGGGGAGAGAGGCAGCCTTGTCTAATCCCAACCAAGGAGGGAAAGTAGCTAGCATGCGAACCATTCAATAGGATAGAGAAAGAGGGGGAGGAAATGCAAGAGCGATCCAATTACAAAAACCGAGGGGGAATGACATGACAGCCAGGACTTTGGATAAGAAGTCCCAAAGAATAAAGTCAAAGGCATTGTGAATGTCAATCTTGAGGAGGGTAGCCGAAGAATGAGCTTTGCAGTCAAAGCCATGGATAATCTCATGGCAAAGGATGATGTTGGAAATACTCTGACTAGCAACATAAGCAGATCCATTGGGGCTAACAGGGGAATCAATGGAAAGCTGAAGACGATTGGCAAGGATCTTAGCAATGAATTTGTATAAGTAGATTGCAAAGGAAAATGGGCCGGAAGTCAAATATGGAGGAGTTACCCTCCTTTTGAAGGATGAGGTAGAGGAAAGTGTGGTTGATGCCATAAATTTGGGAGGGGTTAAAGAAGAAACACTTAATGGCTTTGATGAGGTTAGAGCCAAGAATGTCCCCATGGGAAAAGAAGAAGCCCATATTGAATCCATCGGGGCTAGGGGCTTTGTTGGCCTTACGGGAGTGAATTGCAGCAAAGATTTCAGAGTCAGAGGGGAGGAGGTGACTGGGGATGAACTTATTGAGTAGCAAAGGGGGAATGGGATCCAATCCTTATTAGTGGTTGGTCAAGAAAGCTTCTCTTGCTTTTACTAGAGCCAAGGGTTGATAAGAAAGATGGACAATAACGAACTCTTAATATCAATTTATCAACCTTATTATCGAATGCGGTTTCAAGAAATTCTCCACTATATAGGGGGCTTGGATAGTGAGCAAAAACAATTAAAAAATTGATCAAGAAGTTGATAAACTTGGACTAGGCAAAACCACCTTTTTTAGGCATCATAAGCTGGAAAAAATGGCCACCTCAATAGAAACTTGATTCTTTGAGAAAATTGTCGCAAATTAACAAGATATTGAGGAATTGTCCATACGTAAGAAAAAAGACATCCCTGGAGTCGAGACTAAGAGGAATGTATAAACCAATGCTTCAAGATTTGATCGACTCTTTCCACCACAAACATAGGAGATGTTTTTAAGCCAGAAACGACTACGGTTGGGTGGCTGGCCCTTGTTAAGGCCCAAGAATCCACATGACATCTCAACAGCGGTTCACGTTTTCTTGTGTGAGCTTTTCATTCTCTTATAGAAGGTTGGTTGTGTCCATGTCAGGGACAGCACTTATAGCTCTTAGGGAAGCTTCGGTTGTGTCTTCCCTATCTCCCTGAGCGGCACTAAATAGATTTCCCAAAGGCTTAGCAGGGCTAGAGATGTCAGTGGTTCTATCAAATACCCAGACACTCGCTATGATGCCTAATTCTTTGGGATATTACCTAAGCTATGCTGGTTCCTAGGAGCAACTGCCTGGCTGAAGGTTTGTACCAATCGCAATTCATCACCAACTTGCCTAAGTCAGGAAATGAATGAGATTGAAAATGAAGTGAAGACATATGGGAAAAGATTAGCACGCACTTGTAAAGAATGGAAGGGTACCAGAGGAGATCATAATGCTCGTTATTGTATCTGTATCGAACTATGTGACAAAGTGTTCGGAGGTCTACGCTTAACACTGACTGTCAATCAAGATTGAGGTTGTCAATCTCTCCCGAGGGTTATCCTTCCCTCAATACATATATCCTAAACGTTTTAAGTTATCATACTTTTTCAATGTTTAGGCAAGGAAACGGCTTGGAACCGAAATTCTTTTGCTCAGAGGATCCTTCTATTACATTCTTCAACTTTCTTTTCTACAAAAACATTAGTGAAGTTGTTAGCTTACAAGATCCATTAATGATGAGAAATTACATTCGTAATCCATATGCATTTTTCCAAGAACAATAAACATAGGTAGATCTGGGAGAACTATCCAGAAAAATTATCAGGAAATCCAATTAGACAAAATATCAGCATTTTTTTCAAGTATACGAAAAAGCCCTCCAAAGTTCAATCATTTGCTACATAAGTATGATCCTTTGTTAACAAAAATCCAGCTAACATCAACTGTACAGAGTGACCAACATCTTGTATTAATTAGTCCAATTCTCTTTGAAGTTGACAGGGTTTATACCAGAAAATCCTCAAGAATAGGTAACCAGAAATGTAAGGTGACCATCAGCTGGTTTGCTAGAAGGTCAAAGGAGGTACCCATATATTCAGAACTCTTTCAACCTCTTTTTCTAAGCCATCAATCACATGGCAAGGGTCAGCAAGCTCTACAAACCATGTCCCTTAGGCCTGGAAGTGCTTGTCAGCAGGACTTGTTAGGATTTTTATGTGGGCTTAACTAATACCGATTGATCCATTGGGCCCAAGCAATTATAGACCCACTCTGATTAGGAAACTCCTAGCTCTTTTCATTGTGAGAGTGGAATAGGGTTTTAGGAATTCTATTATAAATAGAATACTGACGGTCCCTGCAGCCATTACTTTACTTAATGCCTTATTGGTTTTGGGAGCACGGCTTTCTCACAAGAGCAAGTGCACAGAAAGAAAGGAAACCCTAGAATAAGAGGCTGCAGAAGATCTCAGTAGAAGGACTCCACTTGCGTAGTTCGTCATTGTCATCTTCATGGGAGTAATGTTTAACTACATGGGACAGAGGTTCATGATCTATGTTCATGGAACACAGGTACTTCTTTATTCCCATTTATGGTTCATGTCATGGTTGTCCCATTGATTATTATAGATATGGTAAATCTATATGGTTATGTATTTTAAGATGGGATACTTTATTGTTCTTGGTTTAGGGACTACACCTATGATTAATCTTTTATGATTGGTTGATGATTCTTGTATTCTAAACACTATAGGGTTATTCATATGTTTAATATGGTAAAGAATCCCCATCAATTGGTATCAGAGCCAACCCTTACAGTGTTAGAATCAAGGAAAATTGATTTTGTATAGGGTTTGTGTCCCAAATCATGAAAATCATAATTTTACTATTACTTAAAGATCTCATATGGGAAAACTTTCTTCACGAAAGTTGTAGAGCATGAGAAGACGGTCGCGGTGGTATGCCGCATGTCACTGGAAACCTCTGGACGCGCCGGCATGTGCCGCCGGAAACCGGCTGCCGGAGGAGAGAGAAATTTTTTTTTTTAATTCAAAAAAAAAACTGTGGCGAGTCATCGCCGGGTCACCTCGGAAACCCTACCGAGTTAACCTGGGGTGTAGTGGGTTAACTCATGACCAACTCTGTTTGACTCGGTCAAAGGTTGACCGGACCTGGATTTTGATCGGAATTAATATGCCTGAACCGGATTAGACCGGTTGGTTTGGGAAAGTAGATTGATTTTGATCTATTTTTAGTTTTGCAACTTCAAATGGCTCGTACAGGCAAACGGTGATGAATTTTTCACCCTGGTTTTTTGCGTTGAGTCCAGTTTTTCGTGCTTTTTGTTTTGATATATTATGAGCCTAGTTTTGATCAACTTTTATGATTTGTTTTGTATAAGTTACAAGTATGGGTGGTTAATGATTCTTTATGATTTTCCTATTAATTGGAAGAAATAAAAGAAAATCAACTCATACATTACTTGCATATCAGAATATGAACTTGGTTATTCTTGGTAATGTAGTTCATGCTTTTGTTTATGAATATTTTTATTCATGCTTAAACAATCCCACTTTTAGCTACCGGAATGAATTTGTAGACTATTACAATAAGATTGGGTGGAATCCACCAAAGTGGTAAAGTTCAACATTATTGTAATAGAATACAAATCAAAGTCTTCTTTGTTTGAAAAGACAGAGAATAATGATTGGTAGCAAAGTTGCTAATGTTCACCCAAATGTGACATTATCAAAGAAAGGTTAAAATTAAAGCAAGTACAAAACAGAATAGGGATTTCTCAACCTAGAAGATGTTGTCCATCTAAAGATGGCGGTACTTTTCGAAAGTTAGAAGAAGTCTCGCAGTAATTGCAGAAACTTGAGTGGATTAGTATGAAGTTCCGGTTGACACTCTTGAAGTAATCGATAATTGAGCATTGTAATGTTTATTTTGTTAACAGTTACATGCTTGTTCTTTTACATGTAAATTGATATTTAATTCATGTTTAAATAATCCACAAATTTAAGCTGCCAAGTGTAGTTGTAAGCTATTGTGGTGGAATTGATGGAATCCACCAAAGTGGTAAAATCTAAGATTACTGTAATAGGTTTACAACTCAAAGATTTTGTCTTATATTCAAAGACATAGAAAATTGTTAGCAGGAATTAGGTAATGTTTGCCCAAAGGCGACATTATCAAAGACATGCATAAATGCAAGTGTACTCTAGGCAGACCTTAACCTAGAAGTTGTTATGCATCCAAAAGTGATAGTAATTTTCGAAGTTGATAGTTTTTTAGTGGACTAGTGCATTCTAGACCTAAAGGTTGAGATTGTAGTTCAGTTGACACTTTGATTATGTTTAATGGTTAGTGATGTAATGTTGGTTTTTATTGATGTTACATGCATTAATTAAATATCGAATGGATTATTCTTCCTTGAGTTGAACCATTAAGTTAATGTCTTTAAAAGTGGCTTGAGAATATAGAGGTCTATATATGTCTCAAAGACCTAGTTTTCTATACTAGGAGAACCAAATCAATAGTTTGGTATTATGCTTTTAAAGCAAAGTTTTTTTGCCCTAAAAGGTATTGGACAGTTGATCAATGGCAATAAGGTGGATGAGGGTTTCATCACTATGACCATAAGTTATAGGTTTATTTAATGTGTTATTTTTTGTATTCCGATTGGATAAATTCGGATTGGTTGGGTTGGATTAGTGTTGATTTTGATCAATCCAATACCAAGTTTAATTTATGACTGGTCGAACCAATTGGGAGAATAAAAGTATGGATCTTAAGCTATTTTATGTGGCTCGACCAGTGGGAGAATAAATTCGGTATACTAGGTTGCTAGTGGAAGGATGTTACTAGTAGAAGGTCAGTATACTAGGTTGCTAGTGAGAGAATAAATTCAGTGTTCTATATTGTTTTTTATGCAAAAGAATTATTTAGAGTTTTGCATTGATTTATTATTATCATGATATTGAATAATGATTTATGGCTGAAATATATAGTAAATTCATATTCATGTCATTTTGTACTTGAATGTTTTGTTTGAAACACCCTATGATGGATAAATATATTAGAATTAAACTGGGTGTGAGCTTCCGCACATTTTATGCTGCACAGTATATTTCTAGGAAGCTATGAAAGGATTTGATGGAATCCACCAAAGTGGCACATCCTATTATTTCATAGTTTTTCCAAGCGCAGCAAAGTTGGTGACATTTACCCAAAGGTGATGTCACCCAAGTTAAAGAAAATACATGTATGGAAAGGACTATAACTTAGAGGTTTCTAAACCCACATGTGATAAGAGTAATTGTATTTTCACAGTAAATTTGGATTTACAAGAGGACCAGTACATTCTTAGCCCAAAGGATAGGAATGTAGTTACGGTTGTGACTCTTGTGTGTTTTATCTGCTAGATGTACATTTATTGTGTAGTTTATCTACTAGGTGTACATATTAAATTTTCTAGCCCGGTTATTTGGTGTGTATGATTCATACCTGAGATTCTTAGGGTTACTTGATCTGGTTTTAGCTCTCAAGAAACCCAAACAGGTGTTGTTGCTGAACAAAGCACAACTGAAGGGAAATAGGAACAATTTTATTGCCCTATTAAGTTTATAATGACTTTGGAGTAATTTTGAATTGATTTTATCTTAAATTCTGTTCTCTGAATTATTTATGTACATTTATGCTTCATTTGTTTGTGTTGTCTCTGATTGTGTGAGAAACATATTAAAGCATACACTTCTGTACATATATTCATCTCTAATGTGGAAAACATGATAGAAATGAGTGAAACCCACCAAAGTGGTACATTCAGTTCAATTGTGTGTTTCCCAAGGTAAATGTGACATTTGCCCAAAGGTGATGTCATCCAAGTTTATCGACAATGTACTCAAGAGACATATCTTCTGACATTGGTGTTATTGAGGTTTTTGACATGTTTGGTTAGTGGGAGTTTTATGATCTCATTTAACCAAAGATATCATGGTGGTAAAAGCCAAAGTTTAAAGGATGTTCTTGTTAAGATTTATTGGCAGTGCTTAGCCAAGGTAATTGACGATATTTTGTCAGAATTTGTGATGTATGGTGGTATTTAGCCTATGTCCAAAGAAGTGGTGGTTTACCATAGGCGGTTTGCCAAAGTTTGTGATTTATGGTGGTATTTAATCTAAATCCATGGAAGTGGTAGTTAGCCATAGGCGGTATGCCAAAGTAAGATATTAATTCAAGAAAAGGGCAGTTTGCCAAGTATTGATTAATATCAAAGTTTTCTACCTGTGAGGTTTTCAAGGTAGGCTGATCTTTAGATCAAGAAAGGACCTATAAGGAAATGTATATTTCATGTGATCACAGGTATGATATCAACTCCTTATATATATATATATATATTTCCAGGCGATTTGTATTGATAATTTTCTATTGTCTGTAACATTAGATAGTTATATGCCGTATATTGAAGTGTATTTTCTACTATTGTTCAACAGTAGAGATTATTGATTGGATCAAAGTTTGTTTGAGTGGTGTTCAGTCTTGGGATTATTTGGCCAGGAGTCAATGGAAAGACATCAGTATCAGTGTAGCCCAAGTGGGAGATTGTTAGGATTTTTATGTGGGCTCAACTGATACCGATTGATCCATTGGGCCCAAGCAATTATAGACCCACTCTAATTAGAAAACTCCTAGTTCTTTCCATTGTGAGAGTGGAATAGGGTTTTAGGGATTCTATTATAAATAGAATACTGACGGTCCCTGCAGCCATTACTTTACTTAATGCCTTATTGGTTTTGGGAGCACGGCTTTCTCACAAGAGCAAGTGCACAGAAAGAAAGGAAACCCTAAAGTAAGAGGCTGCAGAAGATCTCAGTAGAAGGACTCCACTTGCGTAGTTCATCATTGTCATCTTCATGGGAGTAATGTTTAACCACATGGGACAGAGGTTCATGATCTATGTTCATGGGACACAGGTACTTCTTTATTCCCATTTATGGTTCATGTCATGATTGTCCCATTAATTATTATAGATATAGTAAATCTATATGGTTATGTATTCTAAGATGGGATACTTTATTGTTCTTGGTTTAGGGACTACACCTATGATTAATCTTTTATGATTGATTGATGATTCTTGTATTCTAAACACTATAGGGTTATTCATATGTTTAATATGGTAAAGAATCCCCAACAGGACTCACAAAGAAAGCTTGTGAAGTACGACCAAATTCCATGAATCTTTGCATTGACAATATATTATGGGTTTCCAACTTGATTATCTAGACCATATAACTTTTTAAGGTATCTGATTGAAAGACCAAAAATACTTTTCAAATAGCAATGTAAATTTAGATTGTTTTCTCCCCCATGAAAAGAACCAAAGAGAATTTATAAATTTGTTTAATGAAAATAAAATAATAATAATAATAATAATAATAATAATAATAATAATAATAATAATAATAATAATAATAATAATAATAATAATAATAATAATAAACATTTCAATTACATGTCAACTTTATTCTACATAAGAGGGATTGTAACCACACTGCAAAGATTTTCAACCCAAATCTCAGAATTTCCTTGAAGCGAAGAATTAATCTAGAGAACCCACTCTACCCAAAAAAAATTGAAATCATTCTTTCCATATTCTCCAACACAAAGAATGTAGCATGGTGCACAATATATAAAATTTGACAGTAGTCATGCCATTTGGAATATTTCAGCTCCATTGACATAGATTTAAATGTTTCAAGGACATAATTTAGTGTATGTGAGAGAGTAATGCATCTAATACAAGCATAAAAGCTGATGCTGAAGATGATATAAGGTAATGAAGGAAAAAAGTAAGAGGGAAGATGAACAAGAAAATGTCATGAGACTTATCCAGATATATTTAATTGTGAATGTTTGTGTTTTGTACGGCTAGGTGCAATAGATGACGCCAAACATGAAGGAAAAATGAGAAGAAAGGACACAATATAACATGAAAGAGGAAAAATAACGCGGCTCATTCTGATATATTGAATTGCAAAAAATCATTTTATAGATGCCAATTGGCCTTGTGAATGTTAAAATAAATACAAATACTACAATTTATAAACACTACAGTGTGAATTAGCTCGACTACTTATAGTTTTCATTCTTATAGTTGAATTCTTGCCTTCCTCATTGTGATGCGGAGTAGAAATCTCCATTCTGTTAAATTAATAGGAAACCAGTAAAGCAGACACTCAGTACAATATCTATTCCGAAGGAGCTTCCCCAAACCACCAGGATGACGAAATTACGATCCAGCCATGCAAGTAGAGGACCTGGGAGTGGTCCAACTGAAATATCCTATCAGAAAAACCTGCAGGTTGTCAAAACCAATGTGCGTGTGTATACATACATAAACACATATATATATATATATATATATATATTATATGAGAGAGAGAGAGAGAGAGAGAGAGAGAGAGAGAGAGAGAGAGAGAGTTCACTAACCTACCATGTAAGGTTGAGATACATTTGTTAAGCAGATGTGAGCACAGAACTCCAAGCAGTCTGGAAGAAAAACTGCAAAGAATGTAGTGAGCAATGGGAGTATGCAAGAAAATCAAAGAAGCTCTAGATACCACTTTCAATGATCCAAGTGTTCTTAATAATAAACACGTATAAACATAAGAATATTGGGTTGAATTTCTATTACACAAGGCTTTACCACTTATTCAGAAGCATTAAATTTCTAGGATCACAAATATTTGATAGAACATTATCATTGTCATTACCAACACCAGTACTACCATGAGAAGCTTATCTGGTGAGCCCCTTGAAACATGAAAATCAGCCACGTGGCATCAGTCATGTTGGGCCTTAATTGTATGGACAGGTAGATCCCAAGATCCCTTGCATGCATGCCATGTTTCAAGCAAAATAGAGTAGGGAAAAGGAAAAATAATGCATTAAAATTTCAGGACTATGGGAAGGTGCATACTTAATACATGAAGGCTGAAAAATGCATGGGCACAAGGACATACTAGAGAAGGTAATTGCTTGCATTTGAGCCTAAAATGGCCAATCCATGCCTTACCCTCTTTATCTAAAAGTTAGAATCCACCACATCATATTGCCAATGGCAGAGTTATCAGAGGTAATGAACACATACATGTACAGCCACATTAAAATCCATAGCCATAAGAGGTGATTCGGAATGAAATGTAACAACACGACACAATATTGTAGACTAAATATTGCAAATATTTGGAATGAGATGATGAAAGTAAGCAAGGCATGAAAGCCCAATTGAGGTCCCAATAGAAGTGTGGAAGGGCTAAGGAATATGTAGTTTACCTTGGCTAACCAAGTTGTTTACTAAGATTATGAGCATAGGGAAAATGATAGATGAATAGAGGAAAAGCATTGTGGATCCGATTTACAAAAATAAAAGTGACATTCATAGCTACAATAACTATAGAAGTATAAAACTAATGAGTCATATTATGAAATTATGGAAGAGGGTTATTGAAACTCACCTAAGACAATCTACTATTACGGAGAACCAATTTGGTATTATTCCAAGAAGATCCATGACAAAAGTTAGTTCCTTACTAAGGAGAATCATGGAAAGATTTAGAGATTGCAAGAAGGATCTTCATATCGTTTTTATTGACCTAGAAAAAGCTTATGACAAAGTCCCAAGGGAGTTGATATGGCAAGTACTAGAGATGTGAAGTATTTCAAGTAAATATGTGGACATAATTAAAGATATGTATGATGGAGTGGTGACTAGTGTAAAAAATGTGGGGGTCAAGGTAGTGATTCACAATTACAATTGGGTTTCATCAACAATCAGCTTTAAGACATTATTTGTTTGCACTTATCATGGCCGATTTTACTGGAGACATTCAAGAGGAGGTTCCTTAGTGTATGCTTTTTGCCGAGTTGGAGTTATGGAGATCAAACTTGGAATCAAAAGGTTTAAAGATATGTGCAACAAAAAGTAAAGTATATGATGTATAACTTTAGTTATGCTAGGACGGATAATGTATGGTGAAAATTAATAAGAGGACAATTCCGCAAAGAGATTATTTTAGGCATATAAGTTCAATTATAAATAAGGGAACTTTACATTCACCACCCTTCGCCTTTGCCCCAATTACATCACCCCCCCTATAGTTTCATTTTTTACATTTAAACCCCAAAAACTAACACCGTTTCACTGGTTTGAGGTGTTTTTCGTTAACTTGAACCCAAATTTTCTTAATCCCCACAATACCCTTCTTTCTTTCTTCAACCTACCAACGAACAAACACTTGGTTTCTTCATTCAATCTTTGGTGAGGTACGGTTTGAGGACGGTGAGGTGCGCAAAGATGAAACCTAGTCCCTAGCTATGGCGGAGTTCACCGAGAAGATAACCGAAGAGGCAATACCGAACGAGAACTTGCCTGTGGTCCTCATCACCAATATACTTTCAAGGCTTCCAATCAAGTCTATTCTAAGATTCAGGTGTGTATGCAAAACCTGGTGTGCTCTTATAATCGATCCTACCTTCGTGAAAGAGCACCTCAATCGTTCCCTTGCAAGTAATAGCAACAGCAACCTCAGCCTCATTTTCAAAGACTATTATCTCTTCTCTGTCAAATTAGATACTTGCTAACAACAAGCGTCTATAGAATTCAATCATCTGCTCAAAAGCCCAAATTCAGAACCGAAGTAGTGGGTTCATGCAATGGTTTACTCTATATATCCAACTCTAAGGAGGAAATTTTCCTCTGGAATCCTTCTATCAGAAGGCATCATAGGCTGCCCATTACACCTATCGAGTATCCTAAGAGATTTGACTGTCCCCGTCTCATTGTTTACGGATTAGGTTATGATCCCACCACCGACGATTACAAGCTGGTAAGGGTTGTGCAGTTTTATGGTGACGATTTAGAGGTAAAGGTGCACTCACTTAGTACCAATTCATGGAGAAGGATCAGAGACATGCCATACCATCTCAGCTACAAACGTGGATTTGGGGTTCTTGCAAATTATGCTCTTCATTGGGTTGCAGTACGAGAGAGGACGGGACTTGCTACCCACCCCAACAACCCACCTGCAAATTCTTCATGACAATAACAAAAATTCAAGGAGCAGAAGATGTGGGGTACACTAACCTTAACAATCGACTTATAGACATGCCCTAATAATCAGGTATAATCATAAACTTTCAAAGTAGCGAAATGGGGAAAAAAATAGCACATATGACCTCATACCTTCCCTTCGCTGGAGGGTATCGATTTCGCCAAAGGGTATTCTTCACTTCGCCGGAAGCAAGAGCACCTCTCCTTCGATGGAGAAGGTAACAGTTCAGTTGGGGGTGGAATTTGGGGATTTTGTTTAGGTTCAAAGGTGTTAAAAGGGTATATTAAAAATGAAACTACAAGGGAGGTGATGTAACTGGGGCAAAGGTGAGAGGTGGTGGATGTAAATTTCGCTATAAATAAAGAAGGTGATATAGAGGATGGTGTTTCACATAGAATTAAAATAGGATGGATGAAGTGGGAGGTCCTTAGTTTCTCAATGATGTAAATGTCCACTTTTGTTCTGATGATGTATATGTGGTATACTTTTTTTTTTTTGGGTTGGGGTGTGGGGGGGGTTCCGTATAACATATTGCACTTTTACTTATCTTATTTATTCTCTCTTTCAAAAAAAAAAAAGGATTGACATGGATCTATCAGTCATCTGCCCACCCTTTTGATAGATTAGTTGCTAGGCATCTTTTAATTGACAGATATTTCAATGATTCAATGTCTGATAGATTAACTCCTAATTCCTTTTTTTTTTTTTTTGAGCTAAAAAATTAATACCAAGGAAAAAAAAAGGGAGGGAATATATAGGCCCGAAGGCAAAGGAAGAGGATACATCCCTAGATGGGAGGGGTGGGCAAGGATTAAAGTATCGGTATCGGTCACCGTATCGATCGGTCAAAATTAAGATACGTATCGGAGGGTATCGCATCGTGTCGGAGATACGCTAAGATACGCACATAAATGGATAGGGAACACATTTTTATACACTTTTGCATAAAAAAAAAAGTTAAAAAAAGCTATATATAACATGTAGAATGCATAAATACTTAAGTAGAGGGTATCGTATTGATAGACAAATATATTTTTTTGAGAAAAATCAAAATTTTCCATGGAAGTTGTAGAACACTTGTTTTTACATAACATATAAAAAATCTAAACATTTTTAATCATTGAGCATGAGTAGATCTAAGAAATTTGAAAAAAATTGAAACCCTCATTTTCTCTTGAAAAAAGTTTGTAAATCCTTATAA
>NC_056560.1:33018200-33115762 GCF_013358625.1 Macadamia integrifolia | reverse complement strand
CGATACTCACCGATACGTATCGATACTCACCGATACGTATCGATACGTATCGATACTCCCCGATACGTATCGATATATATCGATACTCACCGATACGTGCCAATATATACCGATACGTACCGATCGATACATACCGATACTCACCGATACGTACCAATACATACCGAAACGTATATTTTACCTCAATTTTATAATTTTCATAGTTGTATCGAGGCATATCGTATCGTATCGATGTGTATTGGTGGTATATTGATGCATATCGGTATGTATTGTAGGATATATATCGATACGAAAGGATTTTAAAAATTTCATGTATCGTATCGATGTGTATCGTATCGGTCGGCTAAATTTAAGATACGTATCGGAGGGTATCGTATCGGTATCGGAGATACTTAAAACCATGAGTGTGTGAGACGAGACCTAACACCACCTCCAGTTCTATTGTTTCCTTTGACCTTCAAGATGATGATTTTCGAGAGGTTCCGCCGCTTGATTTTGTGGTCAATGTGTTTCATATGAATGCCGTGGTTCTTAGAGGACATCTCTATGTGCAAATATCAGGGTTCTTGGAGGACATCTCTACATGCTCTATAACTTCTTCAGGGTCTGTGTTGATGTTTGGATGATGAAGGATTACAGCATGAGGGATTCTACTGCCTAACTTCGTGGGCAATGAGTTTCATATGAATGCTAGGGTTCTTGGAGGACATCTCTACGTGCAGATGTCAGGGGTTCTTGGATGACATCTCTACATGCTCCGTAACTTCTTCGTGGTTTGTGTTGATGTTTGGATGATGAAGGATTATGGAATGGGGGATTCTTGGGAGAAACAGTTCTCCATTCAACAACCATCGACGATAAGGTCTTTTGAGTACATCGGACCTATATGTTATTCAAAAAATGGTAGTTATACTTGAGAAGGATTCAGAAGTGCTGGTTTTGTATGATCACTGTAGAGGAATCGTGGTGTTTCAGATAAGATTGAAACAGGGATCTGCAGTAGGAGTCTCATTCCACTCAGTGCCAAAGATGGAACTGAACAACCAGATTTGAGGAAAAAGCACAGGAAGCAGAAGTAAAAGAACAGGGAGTAGACGTAATGATGTAATATGATTTATGGACACAGAAATTGCTCGAGCAGATTTACAAGCTACTGTTCCTATATTTTCAATTGGATCCTCCTCATTTGTGTATTTACACCCTTGCCCTGAAAAATCATAAGGACATCTCGAAAACTTTCATGGATGAGTCTTCCATTTTTTCAACTGTCTGAAGTTGTAATGCTATCAATCAAATTTTAAGCTGCTCGGCTTTGATTTGAAGAATAAGTAGGCTGAAGTCATGAATTGGTCCTTTAATGTTTATTGTTAACTGGTAGTCTTTTCAACACATCTATTTGCATTAGGGGTCTTGGAAATGTAACTGCTCAAGACATCATCTTACCGCCTTTTGTGGAAATTGTCAGTACTACACAAAGTTCATTGCCCTTTTTTTTTTTTTTTTTTTTTTTTTTTTACGTGTTTAAGGGACTTATGCATTTGGGTGATGTGAAAGGGGTACGCAGTTTACCTATCAATGGTAATTACTGGGGATCTTCCTATGTGAAAACAAAGTTTAAGTTGCTTGGATGAGAGTGAGGTAGTGAGACATGCTTTCTGAATACAATCTTTTCCATTTAATTAGGCTCCTATAGGGTGATGTAGATAAGTCACTTGGGCTTATTTTATTGCAAATGAGCTTTAGGTTATGTTATGTATATGTTGGGCTTTTGATTCCATGGATTTCTTTGAGATGGGCCACTTTAATAGGCCTAAAATATGGGTTAGTTGGTAGGAAAACGAGATTTTATTTAATTAGTTACTATTTAATTCAATAAAGGCCCATTAGGCCATTAGTTGGTTGTGAAGTCCTATATGGAATATTAGTTAGTTAGTCTTACTCTATGTTGGAGTCATAAAGTCAAATCCTAGTCTTATTTTGAATTCCTAGTTGTAGTAGGAGTGTCTAGTCCTATTGGGAAACTAGCTCCTAGTATTAGTATGATTGTAAACTTCTCCTTTATAAATAGAGAGGCTTATGTACCATTATTGAACAGATTTGAATAAAGAAAATTGCAATTATTATGTTAAAACTACTGAGATAGTTGTGGGTGAGAAGTCCTGGCCGAGACAGCCACTCCTCCCCCACTTTCCCTTGTTTTTTCTTTGTTTAATCTTTCTATTTTCCTTCTTAATTGCTGTTGTTTATGTTTACTGTTGATGTGAGTATTAAAGAAGTTTAGATCTGTCCAAGCATTAAAAACCAGAATCGATCAGCTAAAGAGTTCCTGTTCTTGAAGCCAATCGACCCTTATTGCTGTCCAAGTCTGAGATCTGGTCTGTAGATCCTTTGGAGGACTGGTTTTATACTCTAAGAAGATCAATCGATCCTCTTTTGAAGGTTATTTGAAGAAGACAAGTTGCTATTCCTGCAGAATTATTCACATTCTCTCTCCTAGGTCTGAAAATCAAGAAAACGCATAACTCCATAACCAGCCGTCAGAATCCTCTCAACTTTGGGGGTTTTTGTACCCTCCCTAGGGACTATCTACGCCCAAGAGTGCAGCTCAATCAGATTCCCACAGACCTGGCCGCACCTCTCTCTCTCCAGCTCTATAACGAGTCTCTCTCTCCTATCGGGTTGGGTTTTGGGCTGGTTTTGCTCCTGTATGGGTATTGTATCTTTGGGGGTTTATTTGATGGTCTTATTTTTTTGTTTCCTGCTCTTATTTGTATTGTTTGGTGTTATAAACTACCGGGGTAGTTTCTTGTAATCTACTCCTGCATTACAGTGGCTTATGGAAATGGTGCTTATTTCCTTGTTAGAAGACACATTAGAGGGGAGATGCTGCAATTGTAAGAACTTCCTGGTGGCATATTGAAATTTGTATATGATTTATGCTGGATTGGTGATATAGATCCTTCACCAAACTGGGCTTACTAAGGATGGGTTGTATATGTGTTGGGCCTTCAGTCCATGTGGTTTATTGTGTAATGTGCCATTTTTATAGGTCTAAACTGGAGGTATTAAGGTTGCCTACGGGATTAGCTAGTTAATTTTTTTTTTTTTAGTTGGGTTCAATTTAAGTTATATTTGTTTTCTTAGGAGTCAAGTTATTAGTTGTTAGTTTCCTTTTTTAGTTTTTAGAAACTATTTTATTAGGAGAATATTTGGTTTCCTCTTTTGGAACCTGTTATTAGGATGTAATTCCCTTCCCCATTATCGCTATAAATATAATGCAAGGTTTCATAGAAGGCAGTGATTTGAAGAAAGCTATTGTTATAGATGCTGCTGTCTTCTCCATGGAGATTTGTCTTTTGTTTGATCAAGTTTGATGGAACTGCTGTTTGTTCCAGTTGACTCCCTGCGGTGGGAATTCCGAGAGGTCCTCTTCCTTACTTTATCTTCTTCTCCTCTCAATTACTCAAGGTTCTACTGCTGCTGCAATTTTCTTATATGTATTTGATTCCATCTTCTTCCACAGTTCTGCCCAGGGTCCTTAGTTTCCTATTTGATCCCTGCTGCTTGAAGCACTTTCTGCCATCCTCTATGGCTGAAAATTGGATCGAACCTCCCTCCCAACTAGCACTTACTACCTTCAATCCAAACCTGGTCCAATTCTGACCAGCCGATTGGGAGATATTAGAAATCTCCCTAATTTTGTCTTCTAGTGACCTATTCTGCCCAGATTTGAAACAAATGGAACTGACTTGATTTCTTTTGGTTTCTTTGGGTGTTGGATCATATTATCAGGTGGGTTTAGCTTAAGCCTCTTACTGTCCCTGTTAGGGCTCTATCATTTATTGTTAGTTATGTTCACAGATTCTTAAGAGTTCTGTAATCGGTAGGCTATTACAGATTTGGTTTTCTTTTTTAATCCTGAGTTGCTTTGTGTTGCTGTTCTACTTTGGATATTGGTAGTTTTTTTAGAGTATCCGGCGGCGTTGTGATGGGCTTGACTTGTCAACCTAGTTCTACATTAATTGGTGTGATGTGGTGGGGAGAGACAAGAAGGCATACCGTTTATGGGGTAACCGAAGATTTCACCCTAACTAGAGTGGACTGGAGAAAGAGAATTTGTGAAGCCAAACCTAAAGTCGATTGAAGTAGGCTTAATTATTTGAGTTTTATGTGCTCTTCTATACTCCTTTGTAATGGAAGTTTATTGTCACTGTTTTCTGGAATGCTTTTATTCAGCAAACACTGTTCTGAAATTGAAATAACATTAAAACTTAAAACTCCTATGTGCTTCTTGCTGTTGGCTACATTCTATCGGTTTAGAGTATTGGTATGTTGGAGTTAACTTTAGGTGAGTACCGATGTGATGATCTAGCATGACTATTAACAGAGAAAAGTACAAATAGTGAAGGTGACTCTTGCTGTCATATTATTCAGTAGGGTGATATTTGCACTTCTTGCTTACCTTACTCAAAGTTGATGTCTGACCTCTTGTTCTTGTTCCTTCCAGATCTGATGTTGGACATATGGAGTTTATTTTTTGAGGTTGAGGAAGATGAAACAGGAAAATTAAAAGTACGGGCATGATACAGAGGTACTTCTTGGTGCGAAGCAGCTGTTGTGTATATACTCACAATTGTTAATGTGATATTATTGATTTTATGTTTCAAGTTTCATTTTTTCCTTAAGTTTCAAGCTATAAAGAATGATAGGATTATGTTTTGTTTTCATCTCTCTTCTTAATGTGGTGAGGGTATGAATATCACTGTCCTCTATTTACATTCATGCTGTAAAGTATCTAATTTGTGGAACCTTGTTCTCTAGGGCTGACTTTGGAAGTGGAAGGTTAGCAGCGAACTAATTGAGAACGAGAAACCAAATGAAAAAGGCAATCAAGGCATGGAGTTACAGAAGATACCCTATGTGTCCGCAGTACATAATATGTTGACTGTATTTGGATAATTTTGTTCAATGTTGCCCTTACGTTTCTCACCAGTATATGCATCATTTGCTGAATATTTCACAAAACTCTGATAGTAAAATATCAGTCATCTATATCACTGTTTCTGAGACCGGTTCAATCCACATTGGTCTACACAGCAACCTTCCAACCTGGTCACTAAGATGATTGAGTTCCCCCACCCTCGCCCCCCCCCTCCCACCACCACCAAAAAAAAAAAAAAAAAGAGTCAATTTTTCTTTTTATGAAAGATTCCAATGTGTTGTTGGTTGAAGTGTTGAATCAGTTGGCCGGCTTGTCAACCTGTTGAACTAATGACCCAGTAACAAAATGGGTCCCTTTTTCTTTTCTTCTTCAGGGTACGATCTTCATTTTGTGAAGCTTCATGATATTTGTAATATTTGGTTTCTGAGGAGGATGAGGATAACTAGATATCTTCCCCTGAGAGGATACATGGTCAAATCATACATGTCTTACATGGGTTAGTAAGACAATACTAAGCAAACAATAAGGAGAGATGTCAATATATATATATATATATATTGCTTCTGTTATTTAAAGCACCATTGAAAACTTTCCACAGAAGAACATAGGACTTTGGATGCATCTTCAAGTACCAAATGAAATCCTAAAAATTTCAAGTTTTAGGTTGATTGGAGTTGGCCCCATAGAAAAATAAAACATTAAAAATCCAGCATTTCAAGTTTTAAGTTGATTGGAGCTAGCCCATGATAAATGAAGCATTAAAAAATCCAGGACTATTGAGAGGATGATTCACAAAAGTACAATGGTATGGACTATGGACATGCAGTTTTTAATTTGAGGCTAATTTTTTCCTTGTGGCCAATTAAGATAATTTCTTAGGTATCTAACTATCAGAATTATCAGTCTTCCACGTGGATCTACCCAACTAATTGCCCCCATCTTAAAAAATCATGGCACTTTTTTCATAAAATGGCAGAGTTTATCTAATAGGCCCCTCAAAATTTGCCACGTGGCATGTCGAAATTGGGCCAATTTTTGTACACACGCTGATCTTAAGCTGTTCTGGTGACCTCTCATGTTCCAGCCATTTGCTGCTGACCCAAGTGGCAAAATGAAGCTTTAAAAGGAAACAGAACAGCAAGAAGACTATTGAGGGGTGCATTTCAATTCAGGATGTTTTGAAAATACATGGGGCCATACACATACAATGAAGGGTATTTGGATGAAATTTTGGAATTTGGTGTGTGCTCTAACCAGATATTGCCCTTCTACCCAATTCCCCAAACTACTAAATCATATTGCAATGTGGAAAAAATACATGGATTAACCAAATAAGCTTAATAAGTTTGGAATTAGTGATGCTGCCAAAGGGAGTGGCGATGCCATATACAAAAAGGAAGAGACTCATAGAATGCAAAGGACATAGACTTTTTGCACATTTTTCGTTAATCATTAACATACTATCTATAACCGTTCCTGGATCCATACATCTCGATCAGAGAAATCATAGAAACAGAAGTCAGATATCGATATCCTTGAAACAATCCGTGGTGTAACATAAATCAGGATCAACTAGCCCTCTCGAGCTTACTGGGATGCAGAATCGAGAATACTCATGTAAATACCAAGGAATAAGGTTTGATCCTATTCATGGGGATTCCTTAAATATCCCCTTCCAAAAATAGAAAGTTTGAATGGAGCTATGAAGTGACAATTTTCCTTTTAATGAATAGATCTTTATCATTTCATTAGGTTTTCTCTTTCAATTGACAATTTATCTCGAAAAATCTTGAAGAATTGTGTAGTTTTTCCTCAAGAGACATCAAAACTAAATATTTGTTGCAAAACATTCCTACCTTTTCAGGTTCTCAGTTTGATCTGACAAACAATTTTCTTCTGATTTTTGCAAGGAGATAGTGTATCTGGGCAAAATGAACAGACCACAAAGTTCTGCAGCTTGGGGAGCCCAAATTTGTGAGACCTAAAAATGACGGCTAGTCATCTTTTTCCTCACTTTTAGGTTAGTGTTTGATCCATTCCAGTTCCTGTTAGATCTACTCCGTGTGACCAATCCACGCCATTTCCATAATACATGTTTGTTCTTTATTTCTCTCACAACAGTCAGATTTCCTTCTCAAAACAGTTTCTCTTTTTCCCATGTAGTGGTTCTCTCTTTAGATCCCCCTAATTTGCACTCTCTCTCTCTCTCTAAACATACACTTAGGATTAAGAAACCAAAGTTCAGAGGTAACAAAAGGTTCATCAACATCTCTCTCGCTTATTCTCCACAGTCCACCTGCATCTTCTCCATCTCTCTTTCTCTCTCTCTCTCTCTCTGTGGATAAGCAGCGCACCTGCATCTCGTGTTCCAAATAAAAGGAACCCAGAAGACACCCAAATAACATAATCTGCATATGGTCCTGTGTCATATCCAATCCAGGAAAAAAAAAATGGTCCCTACCACCAACCATTGAATAAAAGCAAAGAACTGAAACACATGCACACATAAATGAATCTTGAACCCAATGTAGCTTAAAATGGATTTGATATTTCAGGTGGATTCCATAACTGACTTGAATAAATAACAAGGAAAGAAAGAAACAGATTAATATGTTTTGGTTGCAAATCCCAAAAGTATAGTTCCAATTATCTGTAGTCCTAGACAGGCAATAATAATAATAATGATGATGATGGATCAACCAAATCCTTCATTCTAGCATAATTCTCGAACATCTTTCCTGCCCTCAGCCATTCCTTCTCACTCCACCAGTTCTTCCTCGCATTATTCTCAAACATCTTCCTGGCCTCGGCCATTCCTTTACTTCACCAGTTCTCACCTCAGACGCATGAGGATAGATGATGATGATGAGGAGGAGGAGGAGGAGGAG
This sequence comes from Macadamia integrifolia, assembly GCF_013358625.1. NCBI lineage: Eukaryota > Viridiplantae > Streptophyta > Magnoliopsida > Proteales > Proteaceae > Macadamia > Macadamia integrifolia. The sequence continues at coordinate 33,107,932 of NC_056560.1, read as the reverse complement.
GAGGAGGATGACGATTGTCCTGGGAATAGGAGGGGTGCTACTCATACGGACAATATCATCACCATTGACAATGATCTTCAATCGACGGATGTGCTAGACAATTTAACAAGAAGCAATATGCTTTCAAGGCATTGAATTTGTTAAGATGTGTCACAATAGGGGGGGGGGGTGCCCCATCATGGACTAAGTTGAGTCTAAATTTACTTATCTTTCTTGTTTCTTTGTTAGTTTGTGTTGCTGCCAAAAAACCCCGCTAGTCCAACCTACACAAACACAGACGACGGAGGCCCGGAACTTAGTCCGGGGTTAGTCCTCCGACGCTCAAGTCAGGGTCGGCCGCACAGTTCAATAAGGGAGTAATGGTGAGGGTCTCAGAGCTTACCTTCCCCCTTCTTCCGTGCCTTCTTATATAGTCCTTCGGCCTTAGGGTTTTTCCCCCTTCTTCCCTCTTAGAGTCCCACTCGAATACGTCCAACCTTCTGGGGGGGAATATTCCCGTCATGCAGGCGACGTGATCCCGCGTGATTCTGCAGGCGTGCCTCGGTGATTGAGCGTGCTCGAATGTGAGTGGTTTCTTGGAACCTTCGTCTGGCGGAGGACACGTGTCTCGGAGGCGACACGTGTCATTGCCCCCCACCGAGAGGTTATTTTGGCTATATCAGGAGCCCCCTTACTTCCACTAGGAGCTTCTTCCTGTGGGAGTAACCTTCTTCTTTGGTTGACTTGTTCCTTCGGACTTGGCATTACCAGTGACCAAGGCTTGGGGTCGACCGAGAGAAAGACCTTCGGCCGCTTCGGATCGGATTTACTGAGCCCCCTGTTGAAGGTGGGACCTTCGGTCAGATCCGTTCGGCTTTACCGAGCCCCCTGTTGAAGGTGGGACCTTCGGTCAGCTCCGTTCGGCTTTGGCTGACCTCCCAGCCGAAGGAGTGACCCTCGGTCAGGTCCGTTCGGCTTTGGCCGACCTCCCAACCGATGGAGGGACCCTCGGTCAGGTCCGTTCGGCTCTGCCGAACTCCCAACCGAAGGAGGGACCCTCGGTCAGGTCCGTTCGGCTTTGGCCGAACTCCCAACCAAAGGAGGGACCCTCGGTCAGGTCCGTTCGGCTCTGCCCGAACTCCCAACCGAAGGAGGGACCCTCGGTCAGGTCCGTTCGGCTTTGGCCGACCTCCCAACCGATGGAGTGACCCTCGGTCAGGTCTGTTCGGCTTTGGCCGAATTCCCAATCGAAGGAGGGACCTTCGGTCAGGTCTGTTCGGCTCTGCCGAACTCCCAACCGAAGGAGGGACCCTCGGTCAGGTCCGTTCGGCTTTGGCCGAACTCCCAACCGAAGGAGGGACCCTCGGTCAGGTCCGTTCGGCTCTGGCCGAACTCCCAACCGAAGGAGGGACCCTCGGTCAGGTCCGTTCGGCTTTGGCCGAACTCCCAACCGAAGGAGGGACCCTCGGTCAGGTCCGTTCGGCTTTGGCCGAACTCCCAACCGAAGGTGAGACCGTCTGCTAGGTCCGTTCGGGCGCAAACCTCGAGGCTTCGTACCCTGACGTGGCGGTGCCATTAATGCTCGGGAAGTCGTACCGCCATTCCCCCATCTATATAGTGTGGGGGGCCATTTGTGGGGCAACCTTTCTTTTCTTGCCTTCGGAGAGCTCGCCTTCGGCCTCGGATCCCCTTCTAGCCTTCGTCCTCTTCTTCCCTAGCTTAGCAACAAGTAAGTGATGTCTTCCTCGTCGGGCTACAGCCTATCGTCCCGCGAGAGGTCAAGACCAAGACGTAGGTATAGGAGTCCTGGGGAAGTCCGAGGGATGTCCTCGGATTCCACCGACTCTCCCTCCTCCCGCGACTCATCGTCTGCGGCCTCGCCGTCGGGGTCCAAGGGTGGCTCCAACGGTGAGGGGTTCAGGGAGAGGGTGCTCGACGCCCGAGCCCAGACCCAGGAGCCCCTGGAAGTTGAGGCCCTCGGGATCGTCTCCACGATGGACGAACCAGAACTGGAGGAGCTGAGGGCCTCCTTCGGCGTTTCGGATGCTTTCGAGCTCCGTCTGCCCAGGCCTTCTGACCGAGCCAGCTATCGGAACCCCGAGGAGCTGTGCCTGTACAAGGAGGCCTTCAAGGCAGGCCTTCGGCTGCCCCTCCACCCCTTCTTTACCAAAGTGTTTCGGCACTATGGGGTAAGCCCGACCCAGTTAACGCCGAACGGGTGGCGACAAGCGTTAAGCTTCGTCATCTTCTTCGTTCGGCACAAGAGGCCCCTCTCCCTTCAACTCTTCATCAACTGCTTTCTTCTTCAAGCCTGCAAGGGACTGACGGGCTGGTACTATTTTTGCCCCCGAAAGGACCTTCGGCTCCTGAAGGGTTACCCGACTTCCATCCACGGATGGAAGGAAAAATATTTCTTTGTGAAGTCGACCGAGGGGGTGCCCTTCGGCACGGTCTGGGGCATCCCGGACCTTAGGGATGTGAACTCCGCCCCTGCCCTATTCGAGGCAGACGCGGAGTCATTGGCGATGGCGAGGCGGCAGGAAGGCTGTTCTCCAGTCGAGGCCGACTGCCTCAAGTCCGACGCCATCCTCTTCAAGTTCGGGCTTAGCCCGGGTGAGTTAGGCTAGCCTCCTTCTGCTTCCTTCGAGTGTCGATCCTTCGTACTAATCTCTCGCTTCTTCTTGCAGTGCAAGTTACCAGAGCCGAGGCTAAGGCCGCCGTCGCTGCACGACAGGCAAAGATAAAGGAAGCTAAGGCACGTGACGCCCCCCAACAGCCGAAGTCCAAGAGGAAGGAAAAGACGGGACCGTCCTCCGAGACCCCGAAGAAGAGGCCCAGGGTGGAGGGGTTGACTACCGAGGCTGTCCAAGCCCTTTCTGCTCCTGGTAAAGACGGACCTGCTCAAGACCCTTCATCCGCCGCTGCCTTCCGAGGCCCGAAGGTCTCATCGACTAGGGCCGAGGTGGGGTTCGTCCCACAATGGTCGGTGAAGGAAGACGACACTCTGGCCGTCGGACGGGTTGCCAGAGAGTTGGTGATGAAGGGGAGTCTTCCCCGAGATGCCACCGAAGCCCAGAAGCAAGGGACGGCGGCACTGATCACCTCCGCGTGCATCTACATGGCGGGGGTAAGCTTCGGTCCTCCTGCCCCTTTTTTACTTGTACTATATATATATTTTTTTTTTTTCTGACCTTCGGTGCTTCGTGCAGGCTCAGACCCAGATGGGTCAGCTGGCGGCTCGAGCCGAGGCCATGTGTCGGGAGCTTGAAGTCTACGAGAGGGAGAAGGTCTCCCTAGACAACGAGCGCACCACCCTCCTCGAGAAGGTGGAGCACCTGGAGAGGGACCTAGCCCTCGAGCGCCGAGAGCGCGATCGGAAGCTCTCGGAGTTGAAGTCACAAGTGAGGGCCCGCATTCAGGAAGCCGAGGCCCGAGGAGTCGAGAAGTATCGTTCCTCCGAGGCATTCAGGGAGGAGATCAAAAACGCCATCGCCCCGGGGTACACAATGGGCGCTACCGAGGTCCGAGATTGGGTCCTCGGGCGCTACCTCGGGGTTTCCTTTGCAGACAGCGGCCTCATCTTCGAGGACGACGATGTGGAGGTGGTCCCTTCGGGCACCGAGGTTGCAGACGCCGACGGTGGAGGCTGCAGCGAGGAAGGCGAGGTCCAGCTGCATAGGGAAGTCCCTCCGACCCCTGGTCGTGGAGGTTCGGACCAAGAGGCACTCCCCGCCGAAGACGAGGCCGCGAACCCGTCGGACGCTCCTTGAGGTCGCCTCGGCTCTCGGCGCAAACTACCCCCTTCTTGTCATGTAACTAGCCTTCGGGCCTTAAATGTAATCTTTGCCTTCGGGCTTCGTATGTAATCCTTGCCTTCGGGCTTTATCAATGCAATCGTTCTTTTTCCAACTTCCGTCTTTTTAATGATCTTTGATTAGTAAATAGTTGCAAAGGGCCGAAACCCTAGTTGACCTTCTTAGGCACATGGCCCCGAGACTTGGCCGAGGGTCGACCTGTTAGTAAGTCAGACGAAGGCCGACCCTGTTATCACTAGCAATATTTTACAAGTGTTTTCCCTCTCGGCTTGAGCCGAAGGGTTTGCTAGACGCATGAATTGGCCGAAGGTGGATCATTCGATAGTCCACCAAGCAATCCAAGTGTTTTGCCTTTGGCTCCAACCGAAGGGTTCACCGAAGGTCGACCCTTCAATAGCCAATCATCAAGCAATCCAAGTGTTTTGCCTTCAGCTCTAGCTGAAGGGTTCACCGAAGATCGACCCTTCAATAGCCAATCATCAAGCAATCCAAGTGTTTTGCCCTCGGCTCCAGCCGAAGGGTCTATTAGATGCTAGGTCTTCACCGAGGGTCGTCCTGTTAGTGAGTCGGACGATGGTCGAGGGGTTCACTGAAGGTCGACCGTCCAATAGTCAGGATCACCAAGTGAAAGTACTTTGCTTTCGGCTCAGGCCGAAAGGTTAACCGAAGGTCGATCGTCCGGTAGTCAGAATCACCAAGTGATAAAGTACTTTGCTTTCGGCTCAGGCCGAAAGGTTAACCGAAGGTCGACCGTCTGATAGTCAGAATCACCAAGTGTATCCTCGGTTCCAGCCGAAGGGTCTGTTAGATGCTAGCCCTTCGGTCAGATCTGTTCGGCTATGGCCGAACTCCGAGCCAAAGGGGTGATTCGGCCGGGTCAACCTTGCATTGTTTGAGCCTCCACCAAGGTGTGGATCTTCAGTCATCCGTTCCTCAGGGTTAGAGGTAGGGGAATTCTCAGTTGCCGTAAACCAGCTCTCGTATTATCCATAAAATCTCGCGGATTTCAAGATGAATTACAACTTAAAAAGGTTCAAGAGGACAATAATTGCAACGAACGACAAACGGAAAAATTTACAAATGACGAGTGCGTGCCCGCCACTTTACTACTGGTGGAATTTTCTTAGATTATCGGAGTTCCACGATCGGGGTACCCTTACTCCCCCCGTAGTCTCTAGGTGATAGGACCCTGGTCGTATTACCCTCGAGACTCTGTAGGGACCTTCCCAGCTTGGGTCTAGCTTCCCTTGATGCCTTGGGTCCGACACTTCCGCCCTTCTGAGGACAAGGTCGCCCTGCCTAAACTCGTTCTTCCAGACTTTGGTGTTGTAGTGCCTAGCGACCCTCCGCTGGTAGGCGGCGATCCTTTCCTGTGAAGCTTCTCTGGTTTCTGCTAAGAGGTCCAAATTTGCCCGGAGTCCTTCGTCGTTTTCGTCTTCGTTGTAGTACCGAATCCGATGGGTAATAGCCCCTATCTCCACTGGGAGTACAGCTTCAGTGCCGTATGTTAACATGAAGGGTGTTTCTCCGGTAGCTAACCTCTCAGTGGTGCGGTAAGCCCAGAGAATGTGGTGCAACTCGTCTGCCCATAGTCCTTTGGCATCATCTAGCCTCTTTTTTATCCCTTGGAGTAACGTACGGTTGGTTACTTCTGTTTGCCCATTGGTCGAGGGATACCCGACGGAGGTTTTCCTGTGGTTGATGCCGAGGGCTTCACAGAACGCGTCGAAGGTTGGATTGGCAAACTGAGTTCCATTGTCCGTAACCACAACCTGGGGGATTCCAAATCTGTATACCACCATCCTTTGGAAGAAGTCCCTTATGTTCTTCTCAGTTATCGTTGCTAAGGCCTCGGCTTCTGCCCACTTCGTGAAGTAGTCGACTGCCACCACAACAAACTTCCTCTGTCTCGTGGCCAGGGGGAACGGACCTAAGATGTCCATTCCCCACATGGCGAACGGCACTGGGCTAGATAGGGACGATAGCTCGGTGGAATGTAGCCTAGGCACGGGGGCGAACATCTGGCACTTGACGCATTTCCTGACCAGTGATTCTGCGTCCTTTCTCATTGTCGGCCAGTACAGGCCCTGCCTTAGTACTTTGTGTGCCAGGGCCCGGGCCCCAAGGTGTTGGCCACATATCCCCTCATGCACCTCCCGGAGCGCGTACTCGCCGTAGGAAGAATCCAGGCACTTGAGGTATGGTGAGGTAAACCCTATCTTGTATAGCGTGTCGTCTTTCAGGAAGAAGCGCGCTGACCTCATTCTTACTTTTCTTGCTTCGTCCCTGTTCTCTGGGAGCTTCCCCTCCTTGAGGTATTCTATTATGGCGTCCATCCAGCTTTGGCCGTTTTCACCTACGGGTAACACCTCGCTGTGGTAGTACTTCGAAATACACCGCTCGTCCAAGTTCTGCGAAGTCGGAAGTGGCTAGCTGTGATAGTGCGTCTGCGCTAGCATTCTCTTCTCGTGACACCTGCTTTACCTCAAGTATTCGGCCATCCTCTGCTCTTTGGCTTCGTATTCACCATTCACTTGCCGCACCACGAGTTGGGAGTCGTTGTTCACTACTAGTTCCTTCACCATCAAAGCCCGAGCCAGAGTAATTCCGGCTATTATTGCTTCGTACTCCGCTTCGTTGTTGGAGGCGTCGAAGTCGAACCGTAGGGCGCATTCTACTTTGAAGCCTTCGGGGCTTACCAACACAATTCCAGCGCCACTTCCATCGCCGTTGGAAGCCCCATCCACATACAGTGTCCAAGCCTCATCTGCTCGTTCCTCGGCAGATTCCTACGGGTCATCGGGGATCGTCGTCTCCGCTATGAAGTCTGCGAGGACCTGTGCTTTAATTGCGGTTCTCGGTTTGTACTGGATGTCGAACTCTCCCAGCTCTATGGCCCAATTTACCAGATGACCGGACATATCTGGTCGCTGCAGTATTTTCTTCAGAGGCTGGTAGGTGAGTACGCGTACCGTATGTGACTGAAAATATGGCCTCAGCTTTCTTGCCGCCGTCACGAGGGCGTACGCCACTTTCTCCGCCTTTCGGTATCTTTTCTCGGCATCTAGAAGGGTTCGGCTGACGTAGTATATTGGTCGTTGTTGCTTTCCTTCCTCTTTCGTCAGTACGGCGCTTACAGCAACTGCCGATACAGCAAGGTACAGCTGTAGGACATCTCCGGTGTTCGGCTTTGTCAGCAGTGGGGGTGCGGCCAAGTACTCCTTCAATTGTTCGAAAGATTTTTCGCACTCCTCCGTCCACTCGAACCTTTTAGCCCCTTTCAGCGCTTTGAAGAAAGGAAGGCATCTATCTGCAGACCGAGACATGAATCTTCCGAGGGCGGCTACCCGACCCGTCAGCTCCTGGACTTGCTTTACGTTCTGGGGTGACCTCATGTCCCGAATGGCTTGTATTTTGACTGGGTTGGCTTCGATTCCTCTTTCCGACACGATGAAGCCGAGGAACTTCCCCGAGGCTACTCCGAAGGCACATTTTGCCGGGTTCAGCTTCATGCCGTACCGTCGCAGCACTTGGAACGCCTCTTCCAAGTCTTGGATGTGCCTTTCCGCCTTCAGGATTTTCACGAGCATGTCGTCCACATACACTTCCATGGTCTTGCCGATCAGTCCTTTGAAAACCTTATTCACCAACCTTTGATAGGTGGCCCCTGCGTTCTTCAGCCCGAAAGGCATGACCTCATAACAGTACAACCCTCCTTCAGTTATGAAGGATGTTTTCGGGACATCAGCCTCAGCCATTTTGATTTGGTTGTACCCCGAGTATGCATCCATGAAACTCAGTGCCTCGTATCCCGCCGTGGCATCAATGAGTAGGTCTATCTTTGGCAGGGGGTATGCGTCCTTGGGGTAGGCCTTATTCAGGTCGGTGAAGTCGATGCAGATCCTCCACTTCCCATTTGCCTTCGGGACCATCACCACGTTAGATATCCACTCCGGGTACTGAATCTCGCGGATGAACCGGGCCTTCAGTAACTTTTCTACTTCCTCGTTTATCTTCTTCTGTCGTTCTGGGGCGAACGTCCTCTTCCTCTGCTGCACCGGCTTCTTCATAGGGCTAACATTCAGGTGATGTTCTATTACCTCTCGGTCGATCCCGGGCATGTCCGATGCCGACCAGGAGAATACGTCAACGTTGCTCCGTAGGAATGAGATGAGTCTTTCTTGCTGCGACCTTGGCATGGTAGCCCCAATCTGGAATTGCCGGGTGTGATCTCCTTCTTTAGCTTCAACTTGCACCAAATCTTCGGCCGGCTCTCCCCGTTGATAACTGGCATCATCTCGAAGATCCTCTATCGGGAGCGTCTCACCCGCCTTTTCTTTTCCCCAGAGAGTAGTGGCGTAGCATCTTCGGGACGTCTCCTGATCGCCCCGACACTCCCCGATGCCATTCTTAGTGGGGAACTTCATTTTGAGATGGGGGGTGGAGACGATGGCCTTTAACAGATTCAACCCGACTCTTCCTAGTATGGCATTATACGCTGATGTAATGCTCACCACCAGGAAGTTGATCATCACCGTCGCCTGGCGATCTCCGGTGCCAGCCCGAACCGGCAGCTCAATCGACCCTTCCACCTTCACCAGGACGCCAGAAAATCCCTGCAACGGGTGTTCGACCTTCTTTAACTTTCCTTCGTCGAGGCCCATCTTCCGGAAAGCTTCGAGGAACAGGATATCAGCTGAGCTGCCGTTATCCACTAAGATCCTCTTCACTTTGCAATCTCCTATGGTCATGGCGATGACCAAGGCATCGTCATGCGGGGTCTGTACCCCTTCCAGATCATCGTCTGAGAAGGAGATGACCGTCCCCGTCTTCGCCTTCTTGTTCGACCATTCTGCCACATGTACGCTCCTCGCGTAGGCCTTCGCCTTCCTGGCAGAGACCGAACTCTGTCCTGCGGCTGGGCCTCCACAGATGGTCGCTATAACTCTTGTTGGGCTCTTGTTCTCCTCTCGGGGCCGGCGCTCATCTTCCTCTGGTGTCTGGTTCCTCCGCTGTTCTTGATTTCCTCTGCGGGCGAGCCCCCTTCTCTCATAACGACCTCCGCCATCTCTCCGGCGGTTTTCCATCCGGCCATTGCCTTCTGGAGCCCACTCTTTCTTCCGATCTACAAATCTGCCTAAGTATCCCCTTCTGATCATTCCTTCTATCTCCCCCTTAAGATGCCAGCAGTCCTCGGTGTCATGGCCGTGGTCTCTGTGGAAGTGGCAGTATCTATCCACATTGCGTCTTTCGGGATGTCGCCCCATCTTTCCTGGCCACTTCATGGCCCTGGCATCTGGAGAATCTTTTATCTGCATTAACACCTCTGTTCTCCTTCGGTTCAGGGGTGCATACCTCTCAAACTTCCTCGGTGGACTGGGGGCCCGACTGCGCTCGGACTTTCGTCTTTTTCCTTCTTCGACGGGTCTATCGTCAACCCTTAAAGGCCTCTTTCTCGCCGCCTTCCTTTCGACTTCTTCATCTGCCTGGAGGGTTTCTTCCATCTGGATGTACTTATCGCATCGCACCCTCAGCTCGGTCAGATCTCTAGGCGTATGCTTCGCCAGGGACCTCTTCAATTCCTTGTCCTTGACGCCACCTAGCAGGGCCGTGAACTCCTCCATCGGGTCTAGGCCCCTGATTGTGATCTTTTCTTGTTGGAATCGCTTCATGTAATTCCGCAGCGATTCCCCTTCCTGCTGTTTGACGTTGGTTAGATTCAACGTAGTCTTCTGGAGGGGCTGGCTACTAGAGAACCCCTTCACGAAGAAGTAACTCAGGTCGCTGAAGCTGTGGATCGACTTCGTCGGTAGTAGGTTATACCACAGCCTCGCCGCCCCCTGAACGTCAATGGGAGGGCCCGACACATAATATTTTCCGAGACGCGATGGAATTGCATGGCGACCTTAAAGCCTTCCAAGTGATCGACGGGGTCCCCCGACCCGTCATAGGTGTCGTACTTGGGCAGGCGAAAACCGACTGGGAGCGGGTCCCTCATGACCTCGTCAGCTAAGGCCGTATCATTGGTGAGGTCGGGCTCGCGGTTCCCTGTCTGGTTTTCTGCCACCTTTCTGATCTCGTCCTTCAGGTCTAAGATCATCCTCTTTAATCCCGAGTCCTCGGACCTCTGTTTGTCTCCTTGGTGCTGATCCCCATGCGGGTCTCTGGCGGCGCGTCGCGTCCTACTTCGGGGCGCGGGACTCTCCCTTGCTTGACTTCGAGGGTCACGACCGGCCCTCGTCGATCCCGTACTGCTTCGGTCTTCTTCTCGAGCCCTCTCAAACTGGACGTGGGGACCTGGGGGTGCTCCACCGGTCCTATGGGAGACAGCTTTGGAGACCTCCCTCATAGTCTCGACCATCCGGTTATATTTGTCCTGGAGGTCTTCGAACTGCTGCCTTGTCACGTACTCCTGGGCCGTGGGAGGTTGATGGTCGCTGCCTTCACGCACTGAATATCCGGCCGACCGCTGGTATCTGACGGACACTTCCCGGTCGTCATGGCCCCTTTCTCATCCAATCTCCGCCGAGGGAGGAAGCTCCCCTGAAGGTTCTTCCCCCATGTCCATGTTGGACGTCGCTCTCGTCCTTTTTCGGTTGTAGGTTCTCCCCACCATTACCGTCGTTCCCACGGACGGCGCCAATCTGTTGCTGCCAAAAAACCCCGCTTGTCCAACCTACACAAACACAGACGACGGAGGCCCGGAACTTAGTCCGGGGTTAGTCCTCCGACGCTCAAGTCAGGGTCGGCCGCACAGTTCAATGAGGGAGTAATGGTGAGGGTCTCTGAGCTTACCTTCCCCCTTCTTCCGTGCCTTCTTATATAGTCTTTCGGACTTAGGGTTTTTCCCCCCTCTTCCCTCTTAGAGTCCCACTCGAATACGTCCAACCTTCTGAGGGGGGAATATTCCCCTCATGCAGGAGACGTGATCCCGCGTGATTCTGCGGGCGTGCCTCGGTGATTGAGCGTGCTCGAGTGTGAGCGGTTTCTTGGAACCTTCGTCTGGCAGAGGACACGTGTCTTGGAGACGACACGTGTCATTACCCCCACCGAGAGGTTATTTTGGTTATATCAATATGTTCCAGGTACAGGGATACGATGGTACGTACTAGATCTGGTAGCAATGCACGGGGTACCTCGCGTGGTCCTCGTCCGGTCGGTCGACCACCGAATCCCAGGAGGTCCCGCTCTGTGGGGAAAACCTCACTTCCACCACCTCCAGAGACCCTTGGTCAGGGTGGGGCACATGGGGACCCACCTATGACTACACTTCTGGACCCTCCACCGGTTATTACTCCGGGAGATGTTGCTACCATAATTCAGCAGTCACAATAAGCTTTCCAGCAACAAATGCTTCAGCAACAGCAAGCATTTATGACTGCTATTCAGCAACAATTGGACCTTTCTCAATCAGTTCAACCTCCTCGGATACTTACTCCACAGGACCTGCCTGTAGGGTCTGGTATGGGGCCACAAGTGGGAGGTACACCTCCAATTCCACCATTCAGTATTCCTCAGTATGGGGTGCCCCCTCCATACTCTTACTATCCGGCTTATGCTCCTAACTTCCCGCCGATGAATAATACGTCAAAGGTAGTGGAGTGATTCAAGAGGAACTTGCCACCTGTATTCTCTAAGGTGGGGAGTGATCCTCTGGAGCTGGACCAATGGATCCAGGAGCTAGAGAAAATATTCGAGGTGATTGAGTGCACAGATGCACAGAAACTCATTTGTGCGGGGTTGCAACTCAAGAAGGAGGCCAACTCTTGGTGGCAAGCCTCCAAGCCCATATTGTTGGCTGTCCATCCAGAATCCTCCTGGAAACAGTTCAAGGAGTTGTTCTTGGACAATCATTACCCACACAGCTTCAGAGACCACAAGGAGACTGAGTTTATGGCTTTAACTCAAGGAGGCAAGACTATCCTTAAGTACCAACAGAAATTTGAGAGCTTGTTCCATTTTGCCCCAAGGCATATGAGGACAGTTGAAGAGAAGGCTGTGAAATTTCTAAAGGGCCTAAAGGCATCCATTGGGTCTGTACTTAAGGTCTTGGATTTGACTGACTATGGCCAGATTGTGCAGAAGGCCAAGACCATGGAAGATAAGCAGAAGGGGGAACAGTCCCTCACCCCTGGACTGTGGAAGAGAATAAACCCATTTTCAGATATGGGTTACTCCTCCAAGGCATACCGCGGATCGTACGGTTCTGGGCCTATGTATAGGTAGCCCTATATGCCATCTGGCTACCCTCCTAGACTAGCTAGTGGTTCGGGCTCCACATCCTCTCGCCCGAACACTAGTGCAACACCTACAGTTCCAAGGCCGCCCCGATCTCCATTTACAACGGGTCAAGTGCAGAGGGGCCCCGCCCCAGTTCTGACATCTCAGATTCGTTGCTTTAACTGCCATTCATATGGGCACTATGCAAAAGACTGTCGGGTCAGATCAGCCTTGCCCTCCAGTCAGCCCTCGGCGTACCGACCTCCCTTAACTAGGGGAAATCAACCGCAGGGAAGGATGTATGCTCTATCAGCTGAGGAAGTTGAGGCCAGTACAGAAGTAGTAGCAGGTACATTTTAAATTAAGAATTTCCTTATGTTAAATATGGATGACCTGCTGAAATTATATGAATTGTTACACTAGGTGTCCTACCCATATCAGGCATACCAGCCTATGTTTTATTCGATTCAGGAGCTACTCATTCATTCGCATCTAAGAGATTTTCTGAGAAACTTGGGATGCCACCCAGGATCCTAGATCACAGAATGATTGTTAGTATGCCTACTGGTAAAGTTACACAGTTAAAGGAGGTGTATGGGTCGTGCCCAGTGGAAATTAGTGGGAAGAACTTTGATGCACAACTCATTAAGTTTAATATGCAGAATTTTGATGTTATACTGGGCATGGATTGGTTGTCGGCTCATCGAGCTAATGTGATGTGTGCTAAAAAGCTGATTAGGGTGACAGATGACGAAGGAAAAGAATTGGTATACCGAGCAGATAAAATGAAACGAGTGAGAAAGGTCCTTGTCTCCGCCCTTCAAGCGGTAAAATTATTGGAAAGTGGATGTCAAGGCTACTTAGCATCGGTACTTGATGTTGATGCAAGGATTACACCTCTAGAAGAGGTAAAGGTGGTTAAAGAGTTTTCCGACGTCTTCCCAGATGATCTGATGCATTTACCACCTAATAGAGAGTTGGAGTTTGCCATAAATTTGACTCCTGGAGCAGCTCCAGTATCTAAGGCTCCATACAGGATGGCACCAGCTGAATTGAAGGAGTTGCATATGCAATTGTAGGAACTATTGGAAAAGGGGTTTATTCGCCCAAGTGTTTCACCTTGGGGTGCCCCAGTGTTGTTTGTCAAGAAGAAAGATGGTAGCTTGCGTATGTGCATTGACTACCGGGATGCCTTGGGATCACAGTTGAATTTGAGTACTGCTTTCCCCCCACAGACTGATGGTCAGTCAGAGCGAACCATACAGATATTAGAAGACATGCTCAGGGCATGTACAATGGAAATGTGTGGTAGTTGGGAAGAATATATACCCCTTATGGAGTATGCCTATAACAATAGTTACCAAGCTACAATTGGGATGGCTCCGTATGAGGCGTTATATGGCAGGAAGTGCAGAACTCCCTTGTATTGGGATGAGGTACGTGAACGTCGAATGTTAGGACCTAAAATGATACAGATGACCTGTGACAAGGTCGACGTTATCCGAGAATGGATTAAAGCAGCTCAGTCCCATCAAAAGAGCTATGCAGACACCCGCAGAAAGACATCAAATTTTAGCCAGGAGAAAAGGTATTTCTCAAGATCTCTCCTACTAAAGGGTTGCAAAGGTTTCACAGAAAGGGGAAGTTGAGCCCAAGCTACATTAGCCCATTTGAGATGTTAGCTCGGGTTGGCTCAGTAGCCTACATGCTTGCTCTGCCACCTTCGCTCGGGGATGTTTATAACGTATTTCATGTATCCATGCTGAAGCAATACGTTCATGATCCCCCTCATGTATTACCCGTGGAACCAGAATACCTAGAAGCTGACATGACCTATACAGAGCAGCCGGCTGAAATTTTGGACCGAAAGGTGAAGACCCTTCGCAACCGCTCCATTTCCTATGTAAAGGTGCGATGGGCTAATCATTCACTTGAAGAAGCGTCTTGGGAGAAAGAGGATGAAATCCAAGCCAAGTACCCTTATCTCTTTGAACAACCAGGTACGCCAATTTCGAGGATGAAATTTTCAGAAAGGGGGGGTAAATGTAATACCCGACTTCTTAAACCCGGTCTGATTATGCGGTTGACCCAATTTAACCATGCAGGACCCGAACCGGAGAGAGTTAAAGCGGGTTCCTTATGGACTATAATGGCAAGGGTGACCTTAAACACCGGCTGCCCGACAAGTCTGAGCCAGTGCCAGAAGAGACGGGTGTACCCAAGCCGTGTACATGCACCTATCATAGGGCCATGTATGGATAATGCAGGTATGTAGCCATATATTAAGGCGCATACGTATAATTCATCGTATGCCAAGAGTGAGATTCGCGCCGAGGGCCAAATTTTGTTAAAATCCCCAGTTTTGGCCCTCAGGTGGGTAGACAGGTGGGCGCAGCCACCCACCTGAGTGACCCACCCATGTGAATACTTAGTTATTTTAAGGAGTATATATAGATTTTATTTCCCTTTTTCTTTTCTCATTTATGACACTCGTACGTTGGTGAGAAGAGTAAAGAGGAGAGAGAAAAGAAAAGGGAAGGAGAAGAGAAGAGAAGGAAGAGGAAAAAGAGATGGATTTCAGTGGCACCGAGGCTTGATCTTCCCATTCCGACGTCAGAAGAGTGATCTCCAACACTTGATCTACGTTTAGAGGTGAGTAAAGGTTAGGTTCCTTGAACTTTCACCATAACCAAGTAAAACCCTTGATTTGGGTATGGTTTCTTGAGATCTTGTAAATCCCCCTTGAAACGATGAATCTAAGGTTTAATAGATTATTTATGTGTTGATATTGAAGGATTTGAAGAAGCATTTACAAGGTTGGAGAAGCATTGTGGATTTGAAGTGATTTTGGGGTTTTAAAGGTGTTCTTGAGCAAAGAAGGTAAGATGGCTTCCCATTCCTTAAATCTAACCTAGATCTAGGTTAAAACCATCCTATGAGACCTTGAATGTGTGAAGAATGGGTTTTGAAAAGCCCCATTTGAATCCCCAAAGGTTGAGGGAAGTTGGGAAGAAACAGCAGGTTTCCTTCCAAGACTGATGGGCCAGACCGGTGGGCCATCTGGCCCGCCTGTGGGCACCCTCCTGAGAGGGCAGGGCCCTCGGGCACAACCGACGGGCCAGACTGACGGGCTGACCAGTGGGCCACCCTGCCCGCTGGTCTTAGCAGGGCCTCGGGCCCAATCGATGGGCCAGACCGGTGGGCCGACCTACCCGCCGATCCAGACCGGTGGGTCAGACAGGTGGACTGTCCGACCCACCCGAGAGCCTCCAAATGTGATTCTTGCTTCCGATTGGACCCAAATCGGACGTGTGACCTTCTTTTAGGATTCTAAACATGATCTTGTCATTGGATCGTGTTAATCTTGATTCCAAAGTGGTGAAGTACTAACCCCGCTCACTCATGATAGGTTCACCAAATCCTACGCTTCCCGCACCGGATCTCACCCGTACCGAGCGTGAATCCTTGTACACTACAAGTAAGTGGGGAGAGGATGTTTGGCCTTGTTTCAAGGCATTGTTTGGCATTCATTTAATCGTATCTAGTCTATCCATGTCATCATGAAAATACTATGTAGATTAGTCATCCTCACATGGTTATGCATGGGTGTTGTGTTTATTTTCTAGATGCCAAGTGATAATATGCTTCCGTGATGAATGTGGACATCATTGTGCATGATGCATTAATAGACTAGATGCCGTAGTCGGCTTGGAGACGAGTGCATTGGTGGCCCGTGGTATGGGACGCGGTGACACTATGCAATCGTACTATTGTCATATAGGAGCATGCGGTTTAGGATTTTTCACCTTCCCGTGCTACGACCCTTCCCAACAGGGGTTGAGGTGTTGGGTTACCATTTGGGGGGAAGCAGTGGTCGCGGTTGTCGGGTCACTGTGGCGGTTAGACATTACGCCCTACTGGTCATTAGGACAGTCGGCAACCCCGGTGGCATATTCAAGAGGGCCAATCGTACTGCTTTTAAATTGCTGGAGTCAGCACCTTTAATTTCTGTCATTTATTTTATGTTGAGAGCCAGTGGTCGACATGCTTTTATTTTTCTGAGTACTCACGGTGGGCCTTCTCCGACAGCCCTATGGGCGTATCGCGGGATGGAGTTTGCGGCTTGTACCCAGAGTATACGCGCACTATGGTTGTAGTAGCACTAAACCAAAGACTTAGTAATGTTGCTTAGGTGGATGTGATTTAAAATGTAATGCATAGCATATAGTGCATATGGTTGTGATTTGTTGTGTGGACTGCTGTGTGGTCCATCTTTCCACTTACTGAGCTAGTGAGCTCATCCCACGTGTGCACTTCTTTTAGATGATTTTACAGGTCATCAACCAGATGATCACGGGGTGGGTCCCACGGTTGAGTTCCCTGAAGAGGACTAGTGGGCCCTCGAGGAGTTAGAGCATGGCACTGATTGCTCGTGCGAGAGTTGTGCTATGGGATCGCAGTTCTAATGCCGAGCTGAGCTCCACTTTTGATGCCGAGCTGAGCTCTACCTTGTGATGCCGAGCTGGGCTCAACCTTTGATACCGAGCTGAGCTCTAGGCTTGATACCGAGCTGAGCTGTATACTCTAATTTTTGATGATTTCTTTTATGTACTTGATATGTGAATTGTACTCTTATTGTGTAAATATCATGCCTTCGGGCCCACATGTATTTAACTATTGTATCACAATTCAGGTATCAAGTATTATGGGAATATTCACAGGTAAACCAAGTCTTCCGCTGAACTGATAAGCTCTTTCTTAGTTATGTGTATGTTGTGGTGGAATACTGTATCAGATGATCCTGGCAGGTTTGGGTTAACAGTTGTTAACCCGGTCACTGGCCCGGTTCTGTGTGAACGGGGTGTGACAAGAATAATCCATATAGCAACACCTACAATCCAGGATGGAGAAATCACCCAAATTTCTCTTGGAATCAGGGCAACCAAGCAAGGCCTTCCAATTTCCATAATCAAGGTCAACCTAGACTCCAAAGGCCTCCCTTTGCACAATAATCTTTTTTCCAAAATACTTTTCCTAGGTCAAATGTAGGACCTCTGGCTAGTTTTCCTAGGGCCCCTCTCTTATCATCTTATTAGCAACCCCCTAGGTTTATCCACACTAGAGAGGCAAGTAGAATAAGTGACCTGAAAAAAAAATGGACCTCCTCATGACAAGCCATCAAAATTTTATGAGAGAACTCACCCAAGTTGTCTCAATTATGCGTGAGAGGGAGAAAAGAACTTTACTTAGTCAACCAGAGCCTAACCTTAGGCATCATCAGCCGGTTTGTTCACAAACACCAACTAATGCACCACTGAATATAGTATAAGGTCAGACCCAACAAGGGCCCTCTAAGCAATGTAATATTGTTTATGCCCTTAGGAATGGTAGAGAGTACCAACAAAGCGTTCCTTGATCTTTCTCATCTATTACTCCTGTTAACTCTCCTTCAGTTAAGGGCACAAGTGTGCGTCTTGTTCCAGGTTCGTCTGGTGAACCTAAAGATTCTTTTAAAATTAAAGATGATTTGGTTGAGGAAATCAAAAATGATTCTTCTGAAAAAGGGCAAATCCCTAACAGTCCTTATGTTCATCCTATCCCATTTCCTAATCAATTGGTACACAAAAAGAAGACTGCTTTCATGGATAAAAGTTTAGAAATCTTTAAAAAGGTAGAAGTGAGCATCCCTCTTTTGGATGCCATATCCCAAATCCCCCGCCTATGCAAAGGTACTGAAAGATTTGTGTACTCACAAACGTATCACTAGTGTACCCAAAAAGGCATTCTTGGCAGGTAACATTAGTTCCATAATTACTCAGCCTATAGCAGCCAAGTATAAGGATCCAGGGAGCCCTACCATATCTTGTGTCATAGGCAACACCTACATTGAGCATGCCTTACTTGACCTTGGCGCAAGTGCGAATCTTTTACCTTACCATGTGTACAAGAAACTTGGATTGGGAGAACTAATAGCCACTGGATCTACTCTTCAGTTGGCAGATAGGTCTGTTAAGATTCCTAAAGGGATGGTTGAGGATGTCTTACTAAAGGTGGGGGAATTTATTTTCCCTGTTGATTTCATTGTGTTAGATACCAAGCCCTTCTCAACCAAAGATGAGATCCCAATAATTCTAGGAAGACCATTCTTGGCTACCAGTAATGCATTAATCAACTGCCGGAATGGTTTTCTAAGATTATCTTTTGGTAACCAAACTGTTGAGTTTAACATGTTTAGGATAGGCAAGCAACCATATATGGAAGAAGAGATCAATATGCTTGAGAATTTCTGGATTTTTTTGATGATTTAGTTACCAACTTTGATATTGATTTTGATTCAAAATTCCAAGAGTGTATGGATAAGTTGGATGATGATAGTGAATTTTTTTTTCTGAAGTCTTGAGTATTCACACACTTGTGGAGCCCTTAGGACCTCTTTCCAATTCCATTCCCAAACCTTCCATAGTTGAGCCCCCTAAGCTGGATCTTAAGGAGTTGCCATTTAATTTGAGGTATGCGTTCCTAGGGCCTGACCAGACTCTTCTTATAATGATTTCATCAAATTTGACTTCTAGCCAGGAAGAGGAGTTACTTAAAGTGTTAAAAGATAATAAGGAAGCCCTAGGTTGGACCATGACTGATATCAAGGGTATAAGCCCTTCTATTGTGCAACATCATATACATCTTATGGAGGATTCCAAACCATCCGCGGAACCCCAAAGAAGAGCTAACTCAGTGATGATGGAGGCCAATAAGAAAGATATCCTAAAGTACTTGGATCATAGAATAATTTATCCTATTTCTAACAGCCAATGGGTAAGCCCAGTTCACGTAGTGCCTAAGAAGTCTGGTGTGACTGTAGTTCCTAATGCCAATAATGAACTAATTTCAACCCGTGTCCAATCAGGGTGGAGAATGTGCACAGACTACAGGAAACTTAATGTGGTAACCTGGAAGGACCACTTCCCATTGCCATTCATTGACCAAATGTTAGAGAGGTTAGCTGGACATGAATACTATTGTTTTCTTAATAGATATTCTGGCTATAACCAGATCCCAATTGCTTTAAAGGACCAACATAAGACCACTTTTACATGCCCATATGGAATATTTTCTTACAAGCGTATGCCCTTTGGGCTTTGTAATGCCCCTGCTACGTTCCAACGATGTATGATGAGCATCTTTTCTGACATGGTCAAAAAACTCTTAGAAGTATTTATGGTTGACTTTTCAATTCATGGGAATTCCTATTCTGAATGTCTTCATCATCTTTCTCTAGTTTTGAAAATGTGCATATCTAAGA
This sequence comes from Macadamia integrifolia, assembly GCF_013358625.1. Classification (NCBI taxonomy): domain Eukaryota; kingdom Viridiplantae; phylum Streptophyta; class Magnoliopsida; order Proteales; family Proteaceae; genus Macadamia; species Macadamia integrifolia. Next base: position 33,088,618 of record NC_056560.1, on the reverse strand, counting down.
ATTTGGTTTTGAATTGAGAGAAATGTCATTTCTTGGTTAAATCTGGTATTGTTTTAGGCCATGTAATATCCAAGGAGGGAATTAAGGTGGATAGAGCCAAAGTGGATTTAATTGATAATTTACCACCTCCTCAATCTGTTAAGGATGTCTAGTCTTTTCTAGGGCATGTGGGCTTCTACAGAAGGTTTATTAAGAACTTTAGTCAGTTAGCCCAACCTCTCACTTCATTACTTGCCAAAGATCAAACTTTTGAGCTTTCTAAAGAGTGCCTAGAATCCTTCAAACAACTTAAGAAGGAGTTGACCAATGCACCCATTGTTCAACCACTTGCTTGGACTGAACCTTTTGAACTGATGTGTGATGCTTCGGATTTTGCCATAGGAGCGGTTTTGGGTCAAAGAATTAATAAGTTACCCACTATCAATTACTAAGCTAGTAGGACCTTAAATGATGCACAACTCAACTATACAACCACTGAAAAAGAATTTTTAGTGGTTGTGTTTGCATTAGAAAAGTTTTGGTCTTACTTAGTTGGTTCACATGTGGTGGTGTATATTGATCATTTTGCTCTCAGATACTTAGTTCAGAAGAAGGATGCCAAAGCCCATCTCATTAGGTGGGTTTTAATTTTGTAAGAGTTTGATATAGAAATTAGGGATAAAGAAGGAGTTGAAAACCTAGTTGCAAACCATTTATCCCGGCTTCCCAATTCCTTGACTGTCGATTCTCCAGTCAACGAGAACTTTCTAGATGAACAATTATTTGCAATGTCCAGTGAACCATGGTTTGCTGACATTGTCAACTTCTTAGTTTCAGGTGTGACTTCAGATCACTGGTCCACCCAAGATAAGTATAGATTTCATCTTCAAGTTAAGCATTTTTTCCAGGATGATCTTTATTTGTTTAAGCTATGTCCAGATCAGATAATCCGACGATGTGTTCCTGATCATGAGCAACATTCTATTCTCTCTTTTTGTTATGATCATGCATGTGGTGGACACTTTGGACATAAGAAGACTGCCGTAAAGGTTCTCCAATGCGGATTTTTTTAGCCTACTCTTTTCAGAGATGCTTTTGATTTTTCCAAGGCCTGTCCCGTCTGCCAATCTTTTGGCCATATCAATAAGAGGAACATGATGCCCCTTAACCCTATTTTGGTAGTTGAGATCTTTGATGTATGGGGCATCAATTTTATGGGACCATTCCCTAATTCCTTTGGGAATTTGTACATACTTTTGGCCGTTGATTATGTTTCTAAATGGATAGAGGCCATACTTTATAAAACTAATGACCGCAAAGTGGTGGTCCAGTTTCTAAAAGAGAACATTTTTTCCTGCTTTGGTGCACCACGTGCAATAATTAGTGATAGGTGTACTTATTTTTGTAATCGGCCTTTTGAGGCCTTAATGAAAAGGTATAGGATCACCCATAAGTTATTTACCCCTTATCACCCCCATACTAGTGACCAAGTGGAGGTGTCCAATAAGCAGATCAAACAAATCTTGGAGAAAACTACTAATCCAATCCGTACGAATTGGTCCCTTAGGCTCATTTATGCCTTGTGGGCCCATCGGACTGCATTCAAGACCGATCTTAGTCAGTCTCCCTACCTTTTGGTGTATGGGAAAGCTTGTCACTTACCAGTTGAGTTGGAGCATAGGGCCTTTTGGGCCATCAAGAAGCTCAACTTTGATTTATCGGATGCGGGAATTCATCGTAGGCTCCAACTATCTGAGTTGGAGGAACTTAGGAATGAAGCCTATGACAGTTCTGGGATTTACAAGGAAAAGACCAAAGCTTTCCATGATAAACACATTCTGCGTAAATCTTTTGCAATTGGTGATAAGGTCTTATTGTGTAACTCTCGATTGCATCTTTTTTCTAGTAAGCTTAGATCCCGATGGGATGGCCCGTTTATTGTCTATAATGTATATCCCCATGGGGCGATGGAGATTTTGAATCCAAGAACAGGGTTAATTTCTAAGGTTAATGGTCAGCGTTTGAAACTGTTCCTCGATTTTCCTACTACTGGTAGTGAAGAGGTCATGGATCTCTATGAGCCTCTTTACACTGATGATTAACTTTTAATCAGGTATGACCCCCTTGCATTGTCTTCATTTTTAATTCTTTCCATGCATTGAGGACATTGCATGACTTAAGTGTGGGGGAGGGAAACCAGTTTCTGATTTTTCTACTTTGTTTTATTTGTTTTTCTTTTTGTTTTTTTGAGCTTGCTAAAGGATGAAGTCCTACTTTAGCTTTTGGAAAATGATCATACCATTTGGTTGCTTGATGTATGAAAAGAAAAGTTTTGACTAAAGTACCAAATTTGAACGTATAAAAACCCTGTTGAGAAGAAAGAAACAAGCCTGTGTCTTGAGATGGGACTTTCTTTTGAAAAATAAGAGACCTTTGTTTTATAGTGTTGGACCAGATGGAAGTCTGTGGGTTCCTTGTACTTTTGATTTGGAGTTGAAACAATCTTTTTAATTTGGCATGAGTTGACAAATGCACAATTTTAAATGAAATGTGAAATGTGGTATAAAGAAAAATAAGAGTTGATTCCCTTGGAACTAGACAGGTCATTGCGCCTCAGGAAGCGTGGTGTCTTGATCAAAATTCCTAGGGAGGAAACTTCTGAAAGAACTCTAGCATCACTGTCTTTGTGGGCATATATAAAAAGCGAAGCTACATAGTAACTTGGGTGTCTGGTGTTTGCTCCACCATATCATTCAGGCCAAAAGTAATGGAGTAGAATAGTGTTTATTAAGCGAAAAAATGAGAAAAAAATGTGCAAATGTCATTAATGCTTGGTAATATATTTTGGTCAAAAACACTCCAATGCCATAGTCATTGGTTCCTTATTTCTTCATAAGTGGTTTTACCTTAAGATAAGGATGTTTTGGAAGAGACGAGGTGAGTTCCAAATTAAGAAATATGCTAGTGCCTGGAATTGATAAAGGGTAAAAAAAGTTCAAGTGTGGGGGTCCCTTGTAAGAAAAATTATCTTTGTTCCAGATCAGTATGGGCCTTACCTTTAGCCAAGGTTGGGATTTATTTATTTTGAATTTTGGGTGTATATTCACTGCAGACACCCACGAGACACAACTCGTCCACTAGGGGTGACCTAGGGATTTAAAGGCTTGCTGTACATACTAAGTGCAACCGTGATTCCTACGAAAGTGAGTTAGGTTTTTTTTTTTCTTTTTCATTTTATTTTGCTCGAGAACTAGCAAAATCTAAGTGTGGAGAAATTCTGATGAGCACATTTATATGTGAAATCTAGGGTAGTAAAACATGCATTTTACATATTTAGAATGGAGCTACCTTGGGTTTTACTCTCTTTTTACGGGTTTTATATTTTCAAGGCTTTAAAGACTATCGAGCGCTATATCTCTAATTTTACATATAAAGATATCATATTTCTTTTCATGGTTGCGAAGAGGACGAAATTCTGAGCAAGATGGACTTGTTCAATTGCAAGTACACATTCATTTGGTCAACCGTAGAAGTGATTATTCTTTTCGGGTCAGAAAAAGAATAATGGATCAGAACTGAATCGAGATGCAGAACTAGCCCATCTGCAGTTGTTCCAAGGGTATAAGGAATATTCTAAATTCCAACAAGGATCGATGGACCACATCCTTAAGTGATTGAAGATTCGTTTTTTGTAACAATAACTACCTAGCGTAGTTGGTGAGTTGTGGTGTGCAAAATTCCTTGCTTATTAGGAGGTCTCAAGTTCGAACCTTTTAACGGCCATTTTGTTGAGATTTTTATTTTAGAAGATTTTCTCTTTCCTACTCATCACTCAAAGGAGGTCAGCCAAAGGGTTTCTTACGCGAAGGAGAGATAAATAAGGAAATAAAGAAAAAAATAGAAAAAAGGGAGAAAAAATAGGAAAGGGAAAAAAAAAAGAAAAAAAAATAATTCAAAAAATTATCCAAGATGCTGCCCACGTTTGAAGAAGAGAGAGAGAAAAAATAAAAAATAAAAAAAGGAAAAAGGAAGAAAAATCATTCGAGATTCCCTACTTCCTATAATTCTCTATCTTCTCTCTCCTCCACCTCATCAACAAGATAAAAAAAAATATTTTTTTTTTAGAAGCTAAAATCTTTAGCTTCCCTCCCCCATTCTTTATATAATAGAATTAATACAAGGGGTGGAGGCAATTCATTCTTCTTCTAGGCTTTTTTTTAGTTGCTCTATCTCTTTCTCTAGTTTTCTCTTTCTCTAGCTCTAGTTCTAGGTTTATGCTTTAAACACTTTTGTAAGTTCTTTTTATTCAATTAATGCAACCACTTTTATTTTTGATTCAGTCTTTTGTTTTTATTGTTTAAGCAATTGAATTTGTAATTGTCAAATTCTAGTTCTAGGCTTAGTTCGAGGTGACAAGAACAAGCTATGAAAAATGCCTCTCATGTTCCATTTTTTTTTCTTTAGATTTGTTTTCTCTAGTACTAGAAATTTCAGATTTGGTTTATTCCAGATCTGGTTTTTAGTACTAGTAGTATCTCAAATCGATCAAGTTTTTAGTTCAAGAGTTGAAGTTCAAGTAAGTAGGCTCCTTCAGTAGTCTTCTCTCCCCCATCTCATTCCCTCTTCTGACTACCCTTTCTTTCTTGATTTAGGATTTTAATTTCAGTCATTACATTATTGCTATTCCTTTCCCCCAAGGTTCATGGCTAGTGTATGTGTTGGCTTTGCCCCTCTAAGCCATAGAACCATCAATTTATTGCTTTTATTTTAATTGTTTCCCTTTCCCTTAAGCCAAGTAGAGTAACCTATGTAAGAGTGACTCTCTAGTTAAGTAGGGAAGCTCATATTATGATGCATCCCTCGGGCTAAGTAGAGAAACCTACTTGTGAGTCTCTCTCTAGCTTTATCCACTTTCTTTTACTTTATATTTATCTCTGCATTTTTTTTCCTTTATTATTATTTTTTTTAATTTTATTTTTAGTTATTTATTTATTTTTAGTTATTTATTTATTTAATTTTAATTGTGTGGCTTGCGTCTTTAAATCATAGATATGTTTAGGACGGTAATTAGAATTAGATCACAACCATTAATCAGTTCACTTTCGTATTATTAAAAAAAATAAAATAAAATGGTTGCTCTCCCTGTGTTCTACCCGTAGCTACACTGATCCATACGCTTGCGGTTACATTTTAAAATCTCAAACAGGATCTGTTCTTGTAGTTTCTACAAGCACAAACACATGTATATCTTTTTTTCTTTTCCTTTTTCCCTCCCCATATTTATTCCTTCTTCTTTTTGTATTACAAGATTTGGCCTTTTATGAATGAAGATCTATTGGTGACATAAACACAATTTTATTTATGACTTTTAATTTTTAAGCACAATTAATTGCACAACTCAAGTCTTCATTAGAATAATCAAAATAACATGAAAGTCCAAATATCACACTATTTTACTACCAAGTTCAATACATGGAATGAAAATAACTTTTCTGCCACAGACAAGATAGGTAGGTACTGTACACACCCAATTTTGTCACCCTCCTCTGGCTATGATGAACTACGGACCTTGGACGCAACTTCTTACTTCCGATCGACAGAGATGATAATTGACTGAGGTAATCCAACCCGAAAATATTCCATACTCACCCAAAATCCCAAAAACCCTGTGCGAGAGAAAAGAAGGGTACAATTATGACGTTTCATGTACAATGAAATTCGATCCTATGTGACCATACAGATGCATAGCACTCAGAATCACGATTCCAACGATATATGGTACGTCAAAATCAGACTATCGGATCTCCTGCAATCATTCCTAGAAGTTACTCTATGAGCACCTAAACCCCGCCCATGCAAGCACTCATACCATGCCATGAGCACCCAAACCCTACCCATGCAAGCACCCACACCATGCCATGAGCGCCCAATCCCCGCCCATGTAAGAACCCACACCATTCCATGAGTACCCAAACCCCACCCATGTAAGTGCCCATGGTTTGTCTTGCACGCATCCTGCCTTCCCCGTGCACCCACGACCAGCTTCGCATGCACCTGGCCTGCCTCGTGCACCCATGGCTTGCCTTGCGTGCACCCCTGCCATCACCTCACACCCCTGCCAGCCCTCCAACACCCCTGCCTAGCCTCCAGTGCTCCTGCTCAACCTCCAATGCCCTGCCTAGTCTCTAGTGCCCCTGCTCGAGCTCCAGCGCCCCTGCTTAGTCTCTAGTGCCCTTGCCTAGTTTCCAGCACCCTTGGCTAGCCTCCAGTGCCCCTGCCTAGCCTCCAGCACCCCTGTCAACCTCACGTGCACCCCTGTCTGAGCTCGTGCGCCCCCATCGATGGCTGGAATTTGCATTCCCATGATTGGATTGGTGAAGAGATTTTTTGTTCACCCATTTATGCACCCTACATTGTCCTACTAGCATACCCTACACCGCGAGCTCCTATTGGCCCAAAAAGGCATCTTTTTACCATATTGGCCTAAAAAAAATTACTTTTTCCCTATTGGCTAAAGAAATTTACCCTCCACCCCATTGGTCCAAAATTTCATACTTTCACCCCATTGGTTGAGGAAATTCTTCTTTCCTCCCCATTGGTTCAAAAATTCTATAAATACACCCCTCCTTTTGGTTTGACACACAATAGACACTTAACCTCGTAGGAACATCCATAGCAGAGAAGCTCTGCCCTCTGATGAGCACATTTATGTGTGAAATCTAGGGTAATAAAACATGCATTTTACATATTTAGAATAGAGCTACCTTGGGTTTTACTCTCTTTTTGCAGGTATTGTATTTTAAAGGCTTTAAGCATTATCGGACGTCATATCTCTCCAACAACAACTACATAGTGTAGTTGGTGAGCTATGATGTGCAAAATTACCTTGCTCACCAGGAGGTCTCAAGTTCGAATCTCATGGTTGTCTTTTTTTTGAAGAATTTTGTTGAAGATTTTCTACTTTTCACTCACTTAAAGCACTAAGGGCATGAAGGGGATTTCCACATCAAATTAGAAGCAAAGAAAATCATGGAAGGGGTTCCAAGAAGAGAAGAAAAAAAAAAGGAAAGAAAAAAAAAGGGAGAAATAAATCTTGTCCGAATCTTCTCTCTCCTCCACATCATCACCCAAAGATTGTCCAAATCACACAAAGCGAGAAGAAAAATCTTCCCTTGGAGAGAGAAAAAGAAGAGAAATAAATTAAAAAAAAAAAAAAGGAAAGAAAATAAGCAAAAAAAAAATTATAGGAAATTTTTCCAAGTTTATTTATCTCTCCTCTCTCCTCCACCTTATCACTTTTTGTCTCAAAAGATCTCACTACTAATTGTGGGTTTCTCCCTTTTAGAAAAGAGAAATTTGTTACCCTACCTCCCCATTCCCAATAAATACAACTCATGTAAGAGGAGGGGAGAGACATTTCATTCTTCTTCTAGGTTTTTTTTTTTTAGCTGCTCTGTCTCTTTCTCTAGTTTTCTCTTTCTCTAGCTCTAGTTCTAGGTTTATGCTTTAAACACTTTTGTAAGTTCTTTTTATTCAATTAATGCAAGCACTTTTGTTTTCGATTCAGTTTTTTTATTTTTTATGTTTAAGCAATTGAAGTTGTAATTTTCAAGTTCTAGTTCTAGGCTTAGTTCTAGGTGACAAGAACAAGCTATGAAAAATGCCTCTCATGTTCCATTTTTTTTTCTTTAGATTTATTTTCTCTAGTACTAAAAATTTCAGATTTGGTTTATTCCAGATCTGGTTTTTAGTATTAGTAGTATCTCAAATCGATCAAGTTTTCAGTTCAAGGGTTGAAGTTCATGTAAGTAGGCTCCCTCAAAAGCCTTTTCTCACCCTTCTCATTGCCTCTTCTGACTATCCATTCTTTCTTAATTTAGGATTTTAATTTCAGTCATTACATTATTGCTATCCCTTTCCCCTAAGGTTCATGGCTAGTGTATGTGTTAGCTTTTGCCCCTCCTAGCCATAGAATCATCAATTTATTACTTTTATTTTAATTGTCTCCCTTTCCCTAAAGCCAAGTAGAGTAACCCTTGTAAGAGTGACTCTCTGGTCAAGTAGGGAAGCTCATATTATGATGCATCCCTTGGGCTAAGTAGAGAAACCTACTTATGAGTCTCCCTCTAGCTTTCTCCCCTTTCTTTTACTTTATTTTTATTTCAGCATTTTTTCCTTTATTTTTTTTTTAAATTGTGTGGGTTGTTTATTTTTAGTTATTTATTTATTTAATTTTAATTGCGTGGCTTGCATCTTTAAATTCTTAGATGACGAATGGTTAGGACGTTGTTTTAGATACATATATTTAGGACGGTGATTAGAATTAGATCACAACCATTAATCGGTTCACTTTCACATTATTAAAAGAAGTAAAAAAATAAAGTGGCTGCTCTCCCTGTGTTCGACCCGTAGCTACATTGATCCATACGCTTACGGTTATATTTAAAATCTCAGACAAGTTTTTGGCACCGTTTCTGGGGGAGACAGTTCCATGTTATTTTTTGCTTTCTTTTGGTAAATCAGAGTGCTTTGTTTGCTTTGTTTTGTTTTTCCTTTTCTTTTATTGAATTCCTGAGAAGAACAACTTGCAATAATAGTTGTATTGGTGGAGGTCTCCATGCCTCACAGTATGATCAAGACAAATTTCGCCCTGTAGCAATACCTCAGGAATTGACCTGAGCAACCCCGGATCCCTGCCGGTAAGCTCCAAAAAGCCAAAAAAATCAAAAAAATCATAAAAAAAAGTTTTACTATCCATTCTTTTGTGCTTGTCTTACTCTAGTTGTGGGTAGTTTTCTGTTGCATGAGTGTTAGGTGGGTACGTAATACTAAGAAACGATTAGAAAGAAGAAATCCAACAAGTAGTGATCCTATACATTTGCTCTCTTTCAAACCCTTCAATATGGGAGACTGACAGCAAAACCCTTCACCTAAATCTCTGAAAGACAAGTTCTACCCTGCTAGAACAGCCAAACCTTCCTGCATGGTTTTACCACAAGCCCAAGGCAATAATTTTGAACTCAAATCTCAATACATCACTATGTTGCCCCACTTCCATGGGTTGACCTCTGAGGATGCATACATATTTCTAAGGGAATTTGAAGAGATATGTGTTCTAATTAAGATCCAACAGCTTTCTGATGATGCTGTTAAGCTTAGGTTTATCACTTTTGCATTGAAAGACCAAGCTAAGAAGTGGTTGTATGGGTTACCCACAAATTCCATAACCTCATGGGAACAATTCACAGTTGTCTTCCTTAAGAAGTTTTTCCCAACTCACAAGATCAATAAGCTTAGAAGTGATATCCTTTAGTTTAGGCAAAAGCCTAGTGAGTCATTTTCTAAACTTATAGAGAGATTCAAGGATCTACTCCAAGAATGCCCTCACCATGGCCTAGACATATGGCATTTATGTCAAATAATTTATGAGGGTATTGATTACCCAAATAAACAAATGATAGAGTCTATGTGCCCTGAGGGATTCACATCCCTTACAGATGAAGGAAAGGAATGGGAATTCTTACTTGGCATAGCTGACAAAACCCGTGAGTGAGAATCAACCCAAGAGAGTGAAAGAACCATAGGAGAAAAAGGAAATTTTGTGATGGGATAGTAGCCAAGGAAGCCCATTTGGATAGCCTAATTAAGAGAATTGAGGCTATTGTTCTTAGAGAGCCATCATCAGTCAATTTGGTTAAGATTGGTGCTTGGTGCCAATCCCCTAGACATCTTATAGAAGAATGTCCCAACACCTCTAGGGGCACTTCTAATGATAGTGTTAATGCCTTATACCAGAATAATCCATATAGTAATACCTACAATCCAGGATGGAGAAATCACCCAAATTTCTCTTGGAATCATGGCAACCAAGCAGGGCCTTCCAATTTCCATAATCAAGGTTTAGAATAAGTGACTTGGAAAAAAATATGGTCCTCCTCATGACAAGCCATCAAAATCGTACGAGAGAACTCACTCAAGTTGTCTCAATTGTGCGTGAGAGGGAGAAAGGAACTTTACCCAGTCAACCAGAGCCTAACCCTAGGCATCATCAGCCTGTTTGTTCACAAACATCAACTAATGCACCACTGAATATAGTACAAGGTCAGACCCAACAAGGGCCCTCTAACCAATGTAATGTTGTTTATGCCCTTAGGAGTGGTAGAGAGTACCAACCGAGCGTTCCTAAATCTTTTTCATCTATTACTCCTGTTAACTCTCCTTCAGTTGAGGACACAAGTGTGCCTCTTGTTTCAGGTTCGTCTGATGAACTTAAAGTTTTTTCTGAAACTAAAGATGATTTAGTTGAGGAAACCAAAAATGATTCTTCTGAACAAGGGCAAATCTCTAACAGTCCTTATATTCATCCTGTCCTATTTCCTAATCGCTTGGTAAACAAAAGGAAGACTGCTTCCATGGAAAAAATTTTAGAAGTCTTCAAAAAGGTAGAAGTGAACATCCCCCTTTTGGATGCCATATCCTAGATCTCGCCTATGCAAAGGTACTGAAAAATTTGTATACTCACAAACGTATCACTAGTGTGCCCAAAAAGGCGTTCTTGGCAGGTAACATTAGTTCCATAATTACTCAACCTATAGCAGCCAAGTATAAGGATCCAGGGAGCCCCACCATATCTTGTGTCATAGGCAATACCTACATTGAGCATGCCTTACTTGACCTTGGCGCAAGTGTGAATCTTTTACCTTACCATGTGTACAAACAACTTGGATTGAGAGAATTGAAAGCCACTAGAACTACTCTTCAGTTGGCAAATAGGTCTGTTAAAATTCTTAAAGGGATGGTTGAGGATGTCTTACTAAAGGTGGGGGAATTTATTTTCCCTATTGATTTCATTGTGTTAGATACCAAGCCCTTCTCAACCAAGGATACGATCCCAATAATTATGGGAAGACCAATCTTGGCTACCAGTAAAGCATTAATCAACTGTCAGAATGGTTTCCTAAGATTATCTTTTGATAACCAAACTGTTGAGTTTAACATGTTTAGGATAGGCAAGCAACCACATATGGAAGAAGAGATTAATATGTTTGAGGATTTTCTGGATTTTTCTGATGATTTAATTACCAACTTTGATATTAATTTTGATTCAGAATTCTAAGAGTATATGGATGAGTTGGATGATGATAGTGAAAATTTCTTTTCTAAAATCTTAAGTCTTCACACACCTGTGGAGCCCTTAGGATCCCTTTCCAATTCCATTCCCAAACCTTCCATAGTTGAGCCCCCTAAGGTAGATCTTAAGGAGTTGCCATCTAATTTGAGGTATGCTTTCCTAGGGCCTGACCATACTCTTCCTGTAATAATTTCTTCCAATTTGACTTCTAGCCAGGAAGAGGAGTTACTTAAAGTGTTAAAAGATAATAAGGAAACCCTAGGTTAGACCATGGCTAATATCAAGGGTATAAGCCCTTCTATTGTGCAACATCATATACATCTTATGGAGGATTCCAAACCATCCACGGAACCCCAAAGAAGAGCTAACCCAGTAATGATGGAAGCTATTAAGAAAGAGATCCTAAAGTGCTTGGATCAAGGAATAATTTATCCTATTTCTGACAGCCAATGGGTAAGCCCAGTTCATGTAATGCCTAAGAAGTCGAGTGTGACTGTAGTTCCCAATGCCAATAATGAACTAATTCCAACCCGTGTCCAATCTCGGTGGAGAGTGTGCATAGACTACAGGAAACTTAATGTGGCAACCTGGAAGGACTTCCCATTGTCATTCATTGATCAGATGTTAGAGAGGTTAGCTGGACATGAATACTATTGTTTTCTTGATGGAGATTCCGGCTATAACCAGATCCCAATTGCTTTAGAGGACCAACATAAGACCACTTTTACATGCCCATATGGAACATTTGCTTACAGGCATATGCCCTTTGGGCTTTGCAATGCCCCTGCTACGTTCCAACGATGCATGATGAGCATATCTTCTGACATGGTTAAAAAATTCTTAGAAGTATTTATGGATGACTTTTCAATTCATGGGAATTCCTATTCTAAATGTCTTCATCATCTTTCTCAAGTTTTGAAAATGTGCATATCTAAGAATTTGATTTTGAATTGGGAGAAATGCCATTTCGTTGCTAAATTTGGTATTGTTTTAGGCCATGTAATATCCAAGGAGGGAATTAAGGTAAATAGAGCCAAAGTGGATTTAATTGATAATTTACCACCTCCTCAATCTGTAAAGGACGTCCGATCTTTTCTAGGACATGCGGGCTTTTACAGAAGGTTAATTAAGAACTTTAGTCAGTTAGCCTGCCCTCTCACTTCATTACTTGCCAAAGATCAAACTTTTGAGTTTCTAAAGAATGCCTAGAATCCTTCAAACAACTTAAGAAGGAGTTGACCAATGAACCCATTGTTCAACCACCTGTTTGGGTTGAACCTTTTGAACTGATGTGTGATGCTTCGGATTTTGCCGTAGGAGCGGTTTTGGGTCAAAGGATTAATAAGTTTCCCACTGTCATTTATTATGCTAGTAGGATCTTAAATGATGTACAAATCAATTATACAACCACTGAAAAGAATTTTTAGTGGTTGTGTTTGCATTAGAAAAGTTTCGATCTTACTTAGTTGGTTCACATGTGGTGATGTATACTAATCATTATGCTCTTAGATACTTAGTTCAGAAGAAGGATGCCAAATCCCGTCTCATTAGGTGGATTTTACTTTTGCAAGAGTTTGATTTAGATATTAGGGATAAAAAAGGAGTTGAAAACCTAGTTACAGACCATTTATCCCGACTTCCCAATTCCTTGACTATCGATTCTCCAGTCAATGAGAACTTTCCAGATGAACAGTTATTTGCAGTGTCCAGTGAACCATGGTTTGCTGACATTGTCAACTTCTTAGTTTCAAGTGTGACTCCGGATCACTAGTCCACCCAAGATAAGTAAAGGTTTCATTCCCAAGTTAAGCACTTTTTCTGGGATGATCCTTATTTATTTAAGATATATCCGGATCAAATTATCTAACGATGTGTTCCTGAGCATGAGCAACATTCTATTCTCTCTTTTTGTCATGATCATGCATGTGGTGGACACTTTGGACCTAAGAAGACTACAGCAAAGGTTCTCCAATGCGGATTTATTGGTCCACTCTTTTTAGAGATGCTTTTTGTTTTTGTAAGGCTTGTCCCACCTGTCAGTCTTTTGGCCATATCAATAAGAGAAATATGATGCCCCTCAACCCTATTTTGGTAGTTGAGGTCTTTGATGTATGGGGCATCAATTTTATGGGACCATTCCCTAATTCCTTTGGGAATTTGTACATACTTTTGGCCGTTGATTATGTTTCTAAATGGGTAGAGGCCATACCTTGTAAATATAATGATCACAAAGTGGTGGTCTAGTTTCTCAAAGAGAACATTTTTTCTTGCTTTGGTGCACCATGTGCAATAATTAGTGATAGGTGTACTTATTTTTGTAATCAGCCTTTTGAGGCCTTAATGAAAAAGAATGGGATCACCCATAAGTTATCTACCCCTTATCACCCCCAAACTAGTGACCAAGTGGAGGTGTCTAATAGGCAGATCAAACAAATCTTTGAGAAAACTGTTAATCCCAACCGTAAGGATTGTTCCCTTAGGATCATTGATGCCTTGTGGACCCATCGAAATGCATCCAAGACCGATCTTGGTCCGTCTCCCTACCGTTTGGTGTATGGGAAAGCTTGTCACTTACCAGTTGAGTTCGAGCATAAGGCCTTTTAGGTCATCAAGAAGCTCAACTTTGATTTGTCTGATGCGAGAATTCATCATAGGCTCCAACTATCTGAGTTGGAGGAACTTAGGAACAAAGCCTATGAAAGTTCTAGGATTTACAAGGAAAAGACCAAAGCTTTCCATGATAAGCACATTCTGTGTAAATCTTTTGCAATTGGTGATAAGGTCTTATTGTACAACTCTCGATTGCATCTTTTTCCTGGTAAGCTTAGATCCTGATGAGATGGCCCATTTAATGTCCATAATGTATATTCCCATGGGGCTATGGAGATTTTGAATCCAGGAACAGGGGTAATTTCAAAGGTTAATGGTCAGCGTTGGAAACCATTTCTCGAGTTTCCTAAAACTGGTAGTGAGAGGTCATGGATCTCTATGAACCTCTTTACACTGATGATTAACTTTTAATCAGGTATGACCCCCTTGCATTGTCTTCGTTTTTAATTCTTTCCATGCATTAAGGACATTGCATGACTTAAGTGTGGGGGAGGGAAACCAGTTTCTGCTTTTTCCACTTTGTTTTATTTGTTTTTCTTTCTGTTTTTTTGAGCTTGCTAAAGGATGAAGTCCTACTTTGGCTTTTGGCTAATGATCATACCATTCGGTTGCTTGATGTATGAAAATAAAAGTTTTTACTAAGGTACCCATTTTGAACGTCTAAAAACCCTGTTGAGAAGAATGAAACAAGCCTGTGCCTTAAGATGGGACTTTCTTCTGAAAAATAAAAGACCCCTATTTTATGGTGTTGGGCCATATGTAAGTCTGTGGGTTCCTTGTACTTTTGATTTGGAGTTGAGACATTCTTTTTAATTTGGCATGAGTTGACAAATGCACAATTTTAAATGAAATGTGAAATGTGGTATAAAGAAGAATAAGAGTTGATTCCCTTGGAACTAGATAGGGCATTGCGCCTCAGGAAGCGTGGTGTCTTGATCGAAATTCCTTGGGAGGAAACTTTTGAAGGAACTCTAGCATCACTGTCTTTGTGGGCATATGCAAAAAGCGAAGCTACATAGTAACTTAGGTGTCTGGTGTTTGCTCCACCATGTCATTTAGGCCAAAAGTAATGGAGTAGAATAGAGTTTATTAAGCGAAAAAAAAAGGAGAAAAAAATGTGCAAATGTCATTAATGCTTAGTAATATGTTTTGGTAAAAAACACTCAAACGCCTTAGTCATTGGTTACCTATTTCTTCACAAGTTGTTTTGCCTTAAGATAAGGATGTTTTGGAAGAGACGAGGTGAGTTCCAAATTAAGAAATATGCTAGTGCCTGAAATTGATAAAGGGTAATAAAAGTTCAAGTGTGGGGGTCCCTTGTAAGAGAAATTATCTTTGCTCTGGATCGGTATGGCCCTTACCTTTAGCCAAGGTTGGGATTTGTTTATTCTGAATTTTGGGTGCATATTCACTACAAACACCCCTGAGACACAACTTGTCCACTAGGGGTGACCTAGGGGTTTAAAGGCTGGTTGCACATGCTAAGTGCAACCGTGATTCCTACAAAAGTGAGTTAGGATTTTAATTTTTATTCTTTTTATTTTTGTTTTGCTCGAGGACTA
The DNA here is from genome assembly GCF_013358625.1 of Macadamia integrifolia. Taxonomy (NCBI): domain Eukaryota; kingdom Viridiplantae; phylum Streptophyta; class Magnoliopsida; order Proteales; family Proteaceae; genus Macadamia; species Macadamia integrifolia. Next base: position 33,073,336 of record NC_056560.1, on the reverse strand, counting down.
ACAAAGTCTAAGTGTGGGGGAATTCTGATGAGCAAATTTATGTGTAAAATCTAAGGTAATAAAACATGCATTTTATATATTTAGAATGGAGCTACCTTGGGTTTCACTCTCTTTTTGCAGGTTTTGTATTTTAAAAGCTTTAAGCAATATCAGATGTCATATCTCTCCAACAACAACTACCTAATGTAGTTGGTGAGCTATAGTGTGCAAAATTCCCTTGCTCACCAGGAGGTCTCAAGTTCGAATTTCATTGTTGTCTTTTTTTGGAGAATTTTGTTGAAGATTTCTTACTTTTCACTCACTTAAAGCACTAAGAGCATGGAGGGGATTTCCAAATCAAATTAGAAGCAAGCAAAATCATGGAAGGGGTTCCTACGCAAGAAGAGAAGAAAAAAAAAATGGCAGAAATAAATCTTATCCAAATCTTCTCTCTCCTCTACATCATCACCAAAAGATTGTCCAAATCACACAAAGAAAGAAGGAAAATCGTCCCTTGGAGGGAGAAAAAGAAGAAAAATAAATTAAAAAAAAAAAGGAAAGAAAATAAGCAAAAAAAAAATTATAGGAAATTTCTCCAAGTTTATTTCTCTCTTCTCTCTCCTCCACCTTAGCACTTTTGGTCGCAAAAGATCTCACTACCAATTGTGGGTTTCTCCCTTTTAGGAAAGAGAAATTTATTACTCTACCTCTCCATTCCCTATAAATACAACTCACGCAAGAGGAGGGGAGACACTTCATTCTTCTTCTAGGTTTTTTTTTAGTTGCTCTATCTCTTTCTCTAGTTTTCTCTTTCTCTAGCTCTAGTTCTAGGTTTATGCTTTAAACACTTTTGTAAGTTCTTTTTATTCAATTAATGCAAGAACTTTTGTTTTTGATTCAGTTTTTTTTATTTTTATTGTTTAAGCAATTGAAGTTGTAATTTTCAAGTTCTAGTTCTAGGCTTAGTTCTAGGTGACAAGAACAAGCTATGAAGCATGTCTTTCATGTTCCATTTTGTTTCTTTAGATTTGTTTTCTCTAGTACTAGAAATTTCAGATTTTATTTATTCCAAATCTAGTTTTTAGTATTGGTAGTATCTCAAATCGATCAAGTTTTCAGTTCAAAGGTTGAAGTACAAGTAAGTAGGCTCCCTCAATAGTCTTCTCTCCCCCCTCTCATTCCCTCTTCTGACTACCCTTTCTTTCTTAATTTAGGATTTTAATTTCAGTCGTTACATTATTGCTATCCCTTTCCCCCAAGGTTCATGGCTAGTGTATGTGTTGGCTTTGCCCCTCCTAGCCATAGAACCATCAATTTTTTGCTTTTATTTTAATTGTCTCCCTTTCCCTAAAGCCAAGTAGAGTAACCCTTGTAAGAATGACTCTCTGGTCAAGTAGGGAAGCTCATATTATGATGCATCCCTCGGGCTAAGTAGAGAAACCTACTTGTGAGTCTCTCTCTAGCTTTTTCCTCTTTCTTTTACTTTATTTTTATTTCAGCATTTTTTTCCTTTATTGTTTTTTTTTAATTGCGTGGATTGTTTATTTTCAGTTATTTATTTATTTAATTTTAATTGTGTGGTTTGCATCTTTAAATTCATAGATGACAAATGGTTAGGACGTTATTTTAGATACATATGTTTAGGACGGTAATTAGAATTAGATCACAACCATTAATCGGTTCACTTTCGCATTATTAAAAGAAGCAAAAAAATAAAGTGGCTGCTCTCCCTATGTTCAACCCGTAGCTACATTGATCCGTACGTTTGCGGTTACATTTAAAATCTCAAACACTGGGCCTAAACCCCTCCTCAAAATTTCTCGCCTTGGGTATATTAATCTTAACGTGCTTGAGAGAAAATTAGTATAGCTCCTTATATCTCTACTGGTACTCTAACACTAACTTAAACCCTTGAATCAATGCCACAAATTTCAGCCACACTTCTATCTCTGAAACTTATCGAAAAATAATTCACAAAAAATGCCTCTGGAATTCCTCCCAAGTGGGATCGAGGTGTGTAGTAGTCAAGATAGGTTGAGTGGACATCCACCATGTATCCGCTTTGTTCTAAAGCTGATAACTCACACACAACAACTTCTGCTCCTTGGTATAGCCCATTACTGTGAAAGCCTTCTCCATGCCCCTGATCCACTTTACTGGTTGCAACTAATCTTGGCCAACACTCGAGAAGTATGGACGTAAAAATCTCTGGAAATTTTCTATCATCTTGGTGTGATATGTCCGCACAGTTACTGCCTATAGCCCTTGTGGCTCAACAGGTATAAGCTGGGTGGTTGGACCAGTGGTATAAGCCAGGTGGCTAGACCAGTAGGTGCCTGAGCCAGCACAGGTAAAGTAGGAGGTGCATTCCTGGTATTTATGGTGGCCTGGATGCAAGTATCAATTCCGGCCATAAATTTTTCCTCCCGTTGTTCCATAACTTGCATCGTGTTGCCTATTATTACGACAACATCCTGTGCTAAAAGAATCAACAGGGCAATAGGTGCATTAGGTGTCCTACCTCTACCTCACATAGGGGAAGCGGGATGAGGTAATTTCAAGTTGGAGCAAGTATTCAAATGCGACATGATTCCTATATAGAAATTTCTATTAGCCACCACAGGCAAAATAATAACTCACGTTATATAGTTGCAACATGCATAGGGGAGGGGCCTGCATAGGTGTATAGAGCATGGCATAAAAATCTTCAAAGTGCAACAAAAATTCACTCACTGATACATACCCACTGGTAGATAATTATTCCTACCAGTGGTGTCCTATCGGTGAACATCACAGAGGCCAACTCTGTTACACCCGTGCCCTAACCCGATAAAATTTAAACTTTTGTCATAGGTCTCGGGCCGGAGGTAGAAAGTACCAACGGGTTTTGTCTTGTGGCAGCCCATTACCACTGAGGGAGGAATGACCCTACTTACCCGTGCATTTCATGCCTGTCACGTTGGAGGGGATTCAAACCTTCAGACCCTAAGCAATAAGTAAACAAGCATCTCCCCACTAGGATCCCAGCATGTAGTGAAAATTGCCGAGAAGACCTTGTACACATCCTAGAGAAACCCCTTAGTGAATGGGCAAAGGTAGACAGAAGTTTGTCAAAGCACATCACTAAAATGGCCACCAGAAACAATCCCCCCGAATGCGGTGACCTGAATCCGGTGGCACTTGTTAAGTAAAAATGGCTTCGATGCCCGTGGGTCCTACTACACACATTGTGGCCAACTCCAATTAACCTCCCAATCTACTTTGCACCCTTCCCCATGACTTGTACAACATATGAGTCTAAGGAGGTGGGCCCAAGTGTCCCGACCGATGACTTAACCCACTTGAGTCCCGGATAGGTGTCCAGCCGAATGGACCTTAAGGTCTTTACCTTTTATATATAGGAGAAGTGAGTTCATTTCTCACTTCTCATTTGCCCAAAATGTGGAAGGGGGAGAAAAGTGAGGAAAAGGGAGAAGGTGGGGAGCTCCTGGCTATGCGCTTGCTTTTCGGCTACTGCCAAAGGTAGGTGCTACCTTCCCCAAACCCTTTTTCTCTTCATTTTTGGGTTTCTGGATTTAACTAGGGAATCGCCAAGTTGGAGGGATGAGCCTCAGCCCCGTTGCTTTTCGAATATCGGGATATTATGCATTGCACTCCCCTCATATGTTAGCCGAGCTCTAACCAAGTCGATCGAACTCCGACAATATTTTTGACCAAATAGGGAGTTAGAGTTTCGACCATTCAATTGTCATATCTCCCAAACAGCTTAACAGAAATTTGATTTTCTTGGCTTAAATGAGAGGTGTGAAGACCCCCTAAAATCTCTATAAAACAAATCCCAATGATTAGGCCCAAGCAGACACATCCCAAAAAGGTGGTACATTTCTGGGATTACCATCGAAAACAACAATGTTGAATCCGGGGACTTGTTTCTGGTGAACCCAAACCCCTTAATTGGCTACTGCCCAGGCCAGTGGAAACAACAGTTCTGGATCCGGTGACTCAGACCTTGGATCCGATGACTTGTTTTGGTGACCTATTCTAAGCTGTCAAATTTTACTATTCTTGTATCTTCTGGGGCAAACCTTGTGGTCCCCCTTCGGTGTTTCTGACAGTTGTTGACGTTGGTTTACCCTTGTACCTAGGACAGAGCTAATCACAAAACAACGAGGCCTAGTGGGTTTTGACTTCAGGTTTACAACTTGGGATTTCACCCGTCCGGTCTACAAACGAGGTGAGTAGTGGTTTGACCATATTTTCAAAGTGTTTTGATATTTTAGAACTGCGTGCATACCATAGCAATCATGTGAAGATATTTTAATTGCTTGAATAATTTATGTAAATTGTATAACATGTTGTGATACATTTGAACTGTATAATACATATGAATTTGGAACTATATATATATATATATATATGTTGTGAACTGTTTGAAGGGATCCAGTGTGGTCAAGGTGGTTCTGGTACCGTGATCGTCGTGGGGATGTTTGCATCATGCATTGCGTACGCATTAGAGTTAGCTATAGTTGTGGATGCACTTTGTGGCCGATGGTAATTCTAGTATTGCATATCCCATACTTAACTGCTAGTATGGTAGATAGGGTTGGACATTGATGTCATGAGGCCGATGGGTGATTCGGGTATTGTATTCCATACTAACTGTATCATTATGTAAGGCATGTAGTATATTGTGGTTAGGTTACATTCCCTATGCTAAGTCCCCTTGCCAATAGGGGTAAGGTGTTGGATAACCCAATTGTGGTATGTTCAATGAATCCTTCTGGAATACCACTATTGCATTACGATTTGATTGTTGTCGGAGGTGAAAACTATATTGATGTGGCAGATGGTAATTCCGGTGTCGTGACCACCAAGAGGGGGTTGTCAAGGGTTTGCTAGGTTACCGATGATCGCATTCTAAGACCGACAAGCTCTTGATCGCAACTAGGGTTTGTATCGCTAGGTAACCGATGTGTGAGTTTCGAGACCAGGGATATAACCTAATGTGTCATAGTAGTATGAACCAAATTTAGTTGTATGTTAGGTGGTTTAATGTAACATTAATTGCATATTTTTGCTTCATGGACTATGTGTATATGCTTGCATGAACCCCCACCCATTACTGAGATGTTGGAGCTCACCCCACATACGTGTTACTTTTTAGATGATAATGCAGGTGTTGTAGTGCTACTATGCAATGAAACTTCTTCCTCTGTGCCCGAATGAAGAGTCAATGATTGGTGAACACCAGAAGCAGAGGAGCACAACCCCGACTATGATACCCTACTTTTTAAACCCGATCTAATTACCCGTATTGACTTGGTTTGATCATATAGGGGCTGAACCGGAGAGAACCGACATAGGTACCATATGGAATCTGGAAGCAGGGTGACCTTGAACTTGGGTTGGCCTGACATAACCGAGCGGGTACCAAGTGTAATACGTACCTGCAAGCCTTGCACTTGCACGCATCACGAGGCTATGTTAAAAAAGTAAAGGTACTTACTAGTATTTGTGGGTGCCAACATAATCTAATATTATGTGGGAGTTTATTCCCATTGAAGCCCACCTGAGATATACCCACCTAAGATATAGCCCATCTGAGATATACCCACCTGAGATTACCGACCTAAGATAGCTCACCTGAGATTTACCCACCTGAGATAGCCCACCTGAGAATAAAAGCCATTTTTGGGGGGCTAGGTATAAAAGAGGTGACATTAATTGTCTTTTCCCTCATTAATGATAGTTGGTTGGTGGGAAAGTAAAGAAGAAAGAGAAAGAAGAAAAAAGGAAAAGAGGAAGAAGAAGAAGGAAGAAGAAGGAAAAATCGACTGTAGAACTGCATCGAAGCTGAGTCTTTGTATTTTGAGCCCGAATTAATGATCAGCTCATCGAGTTCTTCGATTTGTGGTAGGTATTTTACACATACCAAAGATTATTAGGAAAACCCCTCTCTTAAACCCTATTTTTAATTTTTAGGAAAGAATCCACTTGGATCTTGCTAATCTTACATGGATAATCAAATCTAAGGACTAATGGAAGGTGTGTAAAACGATTTTGAAGGATTTGGAAGGAGTATTGGTGAAGATCTATAGTATTTGGAGGTTCTTGGGCAAAATAAGTGAAATTTGGGGTTTCATTAGTGTTCTTGAGAAAGAGGTAAGAATCTTCATTCTTCTTTTGATTTGATCTTAGATCTAGGTGGAGGATACATGATTTGACCTTAGATGAGTGATTTGAGTCGCCAGATCAACAACAAACAAGTTTCTTAAGCCGGAGAAAAGTCGGGGAATATGTTGGAAGAATTTCATTTCAAGACTAGAGGGGTACTTTTAGCCCACCTGTCTTCAAGTTCTGGCCCACCTAAGTTCCTAGAACTCAGTTTCTGGGCTTTGTGTAATCGGTGGGCTGAAACCGGCGGGCTATGTCTTTGGCTCTAGCCCACCTGTCTTTCCAAAATTCCCAGAATTGGTCTAAATTTGATGGGTAACCCCCATTTATGATTCTAAACCCGATTTTAGTGTTCAAACATGATGATTTTGATCCCAAAATAGTGAAATGATAAACCATTATGTTTATGATAGGCTACACTCAATATACTCATATCTATACATCAGATCTTTTTCATACTGGGTATAAGCACCGTGTACAAATACAAGTAAGTGGGGAATGAACTCTGATTTAATTTCAAAATATTATGCATCATTTAACATGTTTTAGTCTCACCATGTCATTATATCACTTATGTGTAGACTAGACATCACATATGCCATATCACGCATTGTATGTGCATTTACATAACATGCTATGCTTTGCTTTATGATGAATATCCTGTATGTCTTGATGTATATGATGAAAGAATTTCATTTGAACATGATGTATATGCTAGATTAAATGTCGTAGTCGGCTTGAAAATGAGTGCATGGTGGCTCGTGGAATGGGACGCAGCACCATTGTGTAATCATACTATACTCATATAAATGCATGTGGCTAGGATATGATTTACCCTTGTGCTATGACCCTTCCCAACAGGGGTTTACGTGTTGGGGGATCATTGGGAGGAAGCATCGGGTTACGGATATCGAACTCCTGCAGCAGTTAGAAGTACGCACAGCTGATCACTAGGACAATCGGTAACCCCGGTGGTATATTCAGAGGGCCAATCGTACTGCTTTTATTTCGGGTGGAGTCGCCCATTTACTTTCTGTCATTTAAATTTGTCGAAGGTTGGTGTGTATTTAAATTCCAGTGCCAACGGTGGGGCTTCTATGACAATAGTATGGACGTACCGCGGGAAGGGGTTCGCGGCTCGTACCTGGGGCATACGTGCACTGTGGTTGTGAGTAGCACATAACATATGACCTAGTAATGTTGTTAGGCTAATAGGGTTAAAATGAATTGCATATAGGCGCATTTGTGTTGTGACTGCTTGTGTGGTTTTCTTTGTGTAGTCTTCTCTTCCACTTATTGGGCTAATGAGCTCACGCCACGTGCACAACTCTTTTAGGTGATTTTACAGGTTACCCGCCAGGAGATCAGGAGCAGGGCCCCATCGTAGAGTTTCCCTTTGAGGACTAGTGGGTCCCCGATGTGTTTGAGCATGGTGTCGATTGCACATGCGAGGATTGTGCTGCAGGGCAGCAGTGACTCCTGTGTGATTCTTCTAGATTATTTTGATGTACTCCCTTTTGATGAATTGATGCATAAATTGTTATATTTTTGTATATATATCATCCCTTCAGGCCCAAATGTATATAACTTTTATAACTAAATTTGGGTATCAAGTTTTTGGGATACAATTACTGGTATTATTATGAACAGGTCTTCCACTGAAAATACAGGTTTGTCTGAGTTTAGTAGAGGTATGATGTATTGCAGCTACTGCATTATTGATCCTGATAGGTTTGTGAGTTAACCGGTGTTAACTCAATCACCAGCTCAGCTTTGTGCGAGCGGGGTGTGACAAGGGTGGTATCAGAGCCCAATGCTCTGCCTGCCTATAACATACTGCTTAGACCCCATAGAAACTATAATAGGTCTGGGGTGGGTGAAGATAAAAACCTTATGAAAAGTTAAAAAGCCTTAATTTAAATGTAAAATTTTGTGACCTTTATATTCATGGCATACATGCATTGATAGTATGAATTCTGGTTAACTAAAATTGAAATTATCATAACTGAATGTACGTAGTGGAAATTTTAACAAAAAATTTTGGCAGCATAACGGCGTAAAATGAGAAAACCAAAAATTTTCAAAGATAAAACTTGATAGACAACAAGAATAATAAGATAATAACATATGGTGGCCGTGTCAGCGACCATCAAACCATATAGTTTAATACAATCAAACCATTCAAAAAAAATTTATAATTTCTATCAAAATTGCAATTCAAATTCTAAGTAGACAAGTAGAATTGACAGGTACAAAGTCCGAAGAGGATAGGCCATCAGCCTAAAACACAAGTCAGAGTCATTGCTAGAGACATCGAAGGCTCTCCTAAGTGAACCCAAGAGTCAATGCTGAGACGTGCATCCCATTGAGTGAATCGATCATAGAGGCACACCACTCTCCTCTGTACACAATGAACATCCACAGAGATCACCCTTAAAGAGTGGTACATATCCTAGGTGAGTCTGAAACTTGGACTCCATCTCTCTAAACTACCTCCACATCTGGAGCTCTCTACCAGTGTTCTCACCCACTCTTCTGAGAAGTTCCTGCTCCCGGGCCGCACTCTCTCCAAGCTGACCTCTAAGCTCAGCTTGACCCTCTCTCAATGACCTCAACTCTGATAGAATATCTTGTAGGATAGGTGCCTCTCCAATAGGTGGCAGAGCCATGGGCTATGTGCCAGAAGCACTGGGAATGTCTAGGCCACTAGCTCTGGCTGATTTGGAACCACCAACTCCATGGAAAGCTGGATCTGCTGCCCTAGTATCTAATGGCACCTCCTCCAAAACCTCCTCCTCTCCGATCTCCTCACGATCAGGTACCCCCTGGAAACCCTCCTCCTAGTACGGGAAATGACTCCTGTCATCTTTGGTATGCTCATCCTCATCCATGGGCACACCCTCCTCCTGCTCTACATCCTCCTCCTCTTGCTCCTCAGTTGCCTGTGGCTCTACCATCAAAGCATGCAAGTTTATCTGCCTCAAATTCCCTGCAGAGAACTTGTTCCTTAGACCATTCCCTCCTCAAAAAGGTCGACTACGAAAAGCTCGAAGACTTGAGTAACAGCTCGACCATAGGGTAGGCTGGCATCCTCGGGATCCAAGGCATGATGATGTATAGACCTCAGCATAAAGTAGGGGAGGCATAGTCTAGGTACATTGCCCTCAAGGGCAGATAGCAAGCAAGCAGCTAGGTAGGTGGGCATGAAACCTACCTGATTCCGATGACCACTCCTAAGAGCTAGGTTAAAATGCACCAACCTAGCAAATACCCTACCCTCAAGGGAAAATTCCAACTCGGATGCAGGCCTCACTCATGAACCACTAATCACCTTTTAGATACTCTTCTGCATGTCTCGGCTCATCAACGGGCCTATACCTCTGGTTATGGGAGGACTGTAGTAGGGAATACCTCTAAAGAGATCCCTAAAATCTTCGCCAATCGGTCCACAGTAAGGATGATCTCCACTCCCTTCACCATACTGATTATGGCGAACTCCCCCTCCTCCTCCATGGCCTTCAGGTTGCAGTAGAACTTCCTCACCAAACCCTTGTAACATGGCCAATTAATGTTAAGGATAGACTCCCAACCAAGGGCTGAAAACCTCTCCAAGAGGTGAATGCGAGAACAGTGCTCCACAATCACCCGTTTTTCCAAATCACAGGTAGTGAGTGGAAAGTACTCTACAATGATGCAGCTCTCGCATTGTGGAAGACCATCTCATCATAGTCGGATGGGTCCTCCCATTCCCTAGATGGAGATGGGGCCAAAGAACTAGACCCCACCTCTTTCTTCTTAGCCTTGGAAATTTTTCTCTTCCTTGATGGCTCTATGGATTCCTTGCCCCTTCTTTGTGGCATCCTGAAAATGCAAAGAAGAGAGATAAGCACATGATGTAAAATAAGAAGTCAAAGAATAAGGAGTATCAAGTTGAGATAGATAGTAGAAATGGAATCAAAGAGATGAATATAATGAGCTATAATAGCATATGGTAGAAAAGTTTTAGGAAATGTGAGCTAAGCTAGTATTTTACAAATCATCAAACCCGGATACCTAAACTGGCTAAGTGAAAATACATAGATAAGAAGGATTAAGGTGATGGAAATCACTACGTAAACACAAGTGGTGCAAAGCGATGAATGAGATAATGCATGTGTGAATGAGTTATACAATGATCCCAAATGAGATGTAGTCTTAATGCATAAACAGTCCAAGAATATATACAATGAATAGATCCTTGCAAGAGATAGCATATCCCTATTTGGTTTTGGAAAAAGAAATTGAAGGATTTCCAACAAGTATACCGATCAAGTAGGAAATTTTAAATTTGGGAATCTATTCCAAATGGAAGGTTTACATTTCAAAGGAAACAACTAATGATTATTCTAATATGCTTGAAGATTTATGATTCAAATGTAAACAAGGAATCCAAGATTTGACTAGGTATAAATTTTCCAAATGTAGTTGCCCTCTCTTTTTGGTCCAGTTTATATAAGGGTTTTAGAACAATTATGCCATCCAAATTGGGACAAATTGCAGTGGAATGGTTAGTGAACAAAATAGAAGCCTAATATTACAATGGAAACAAAGAAATTCATAATGTGGATGCTAGATCGACTTAGAAGAGAGAAATGCATAGAAAAAGCCCCAAAATCGATGGTTAGTACATAAAAAGGAGAAAATTTCTCCAATATTTCCATTTCATGGATCAAACTACTTGGAAACCATAATCTAAGCTCTACATTAGCATGTAAATCGTTTTCTATGGAGAAAATCGAAGAAAAAAAACCAATGCCCCAATTTTATTAGCGATTTTTCCATTCAAAAAGAAAGAAAACCCAGAAATTTTGAGAAATAGAGGGTTTATGAACTTACCTTGAAGATGGAATAAGAGAGAAGGCAACTTTAATGGATCGTTGCGTCAATTCGGTGAGTTGAGTCGTAAGAAGTTGCCCAAGGATCACCCAAAATCGCCAAAGTTCAAATGAAAGGGAAAGGAGAGGAAATGGGCAGAAAGTTGGGTTTAAAACCCCTTTAAAACGCAGCCTCGGGTAACTTTGGTGGGCTGAAACTGGCAGGATTCAGCAAGCCAGGCCCACCCCTCCTTAGCCCACCAATTTTTGCAATGGGGGCCCGATTCCACTGATGGGTCCTACATGGCCTGCCTTAGTGGGTTTGAGGGTCATTTTTGAAAATTTATGAGTGTATAGAGGAAATTTGGCCGACACATATAATGAGATACAAATCTGGAGTTTGAATTGTTATATGCATTTTTCATCAACTATTTTAAGGATGTAAGTGCACAAGGTTGCACATTAAAATTTGATCGATTGTGTAATGAGTTGCAATACTAACTCATATGAAATTTACAAGCAAATCAGGTACACTTAACGATGGTACGCACTAGATCCGAGGGTGTCACTCGGGGTGCACCTCGAGATACTCATCCCATTTGTAGGCCACCAGTCAATAGGAGGACTTAACCTATGGGGGAAGCATCTAACCCACAACCTCAAGAGACAGTTGATCAGAATGTGGCTCATGAGAATCCGCCCATGGCTACACTTCCTGATCCTCCACCAGTACTTACCCCTGGTGATGTTGAGAACTTGATTCAACAATCGAATCAGAATCTCCATCAGTAGATTCTCCAGCAATAGCAGGTATTTATGACTGCTATACAATAGCAGTGGTATGCTGCACTACCAGGTCATCCTCCTCAGGTAGATATTCCACAAGGTCCAACTGGAGGACACCACCTGGCATCACCCCTCATAATTAAGTTGGAGGTACACCACCCATACTACCTCAGGGTACACCTCTATATATGATGCCACCTCCTTATCCATACCATCTGTATATGCACCATATTTTCAGCCGGTGGGCCATACCACAAGAGTAGTGGAGTCATTCAAAAGGAACCTATCACCTACATTGACTATGGTGGGAAGTGACCCTTTGGAACCGGATCGATGGATCCAAGAGATTAATAAGATATTTAAAGTGATTGAGTGCACCGATGCTCAAAAGATTATTTGTGCGGAGTTACAGTTTAAGAATGATGCCAAATCCTGGTGGCAAGCCTTAAAAGCCATATTGTTTGCTACACACTCGGAACCCACATGGGAACAATTCAAGGAGTTGTTCTTAGCAAATTACTAATCTCGAAGTTTTAGAGAATGCAAGGAAGCGGAGTTCTCAGCATTGACTCAAGGAAGCAAGTCTGTCCTTGAGTATCAGCAATAGTTTGAGGCCCTATTCTACTTTGCACCCCCTCACATGAAATCAGCTGAAGAAAAGGGCAAGAAATTTCTGAAAGGATTAAAGGTATCCATTGGCACGATACTTGAGGTATTAGATCTCACCGACTATGCCTTGATTGTACAGAAGGCCAAAACCATGGAAGATAAGATGAAAAGTGAATCATCCCTTACACCTAGAGTATGGAAGAGAGCGAACCCTTATGCAGATTCAGGCGGCCCGAGTACAAATTTTTGTGAATCATACAGATATGGTCTTTCATACAGGCAGCCCTACAGGCCATCGGATTATCCTCCTCGACCGGTTAGTGGGCCAGGTACTCCATCTTCTCGCCCGAATACCAGTACGATACCCATAACTACTAGGCCACCTCACCCTCCACTTGCTACAGGTCAGGCTCAGAGAGCTCCTGCTCCAATTCAAGCTTTGCAGAACCATTGTTTTAATAATCATGCAGATGGGCATTTTGCTAAAGATTGCCAAGCCCGACCAGCCCTACCAACCAACCAGCCTTCTGGATACAAACCTGCTTTGACTCAAGGGAGTCAACCACAAGGCAGGATGTATGCTTTATCAGCTGAGGAAGCTAAAGTTATCATGGATATGGTGGCAGGTACAATTTAATTGAGAATTTCCTTCTGGTAAATATTGATGACAGGCTATACTTATAAACATTTCTGTATTAGGTGTCCTATCTGTATCAGGTATACCAACATATGCCTTATTTGATTCAGGGGCTTCACATTCTTTTGCATCAAAGGGATTTGCTGAGAAACTTGACATGGCACCTAAGATATTAGAGCATAAGATGATAGTTAGTAAACCTACAGGTAAAATTTCACAATTGAAGGAAGTATATGGGCCATACACTGTTGAGATCAGTGGAAAGCAATTAGATGCCCAACTCATCAAGTTCAACATCCATAACTTTGATGTTATACTAGGCATGGATTGGTTATCATCACATCAAGCAAGCATGATGTGTGCTGAGAAACAAATCAAGGTGATCGATGACGAATGGAAGGAACTGATATACTAAGCGAATATAATGAAGCGGGCTAAAAAGGTCCTCATCTCCACTCTGCAAACAATGAAGTTATTGGAAAATGGGTGTCAGGGGTACCTAGCATCGGTGATTGATTTAAATGCGAAGGCCACACCTCTAGAGGAAGTAGAGGTAGTTAAAAAGTTCTCAGACATCTTTCCAAATGATCTAACTCAGCTACCACCTAATAGGGAGTTGGAATTTGCTGTACAGAATGGCACCAGTGGAATTAAAAAAATTGCAAGTACAGTTGCAAGATCTGTTGAAGAAGGGATTCATACACCCAAGTGTATCACCTTGGGGTGCTCCAATGTTGTTTGTTAAGAAGAAAGCTGGAAGCTTGCGTATGTGTATTGATTACCAGGAGTTAAACAAGTTAACCATCAAGAATCGGTATCCATTGCCACGCATTGATGATCTGTTTGATCAACTGCAAGGTGCTAAGCTATTTTCAAAGATTGACGTCAAATCCAGGTATAATCAACTCAAGATAAAGAATAGTGATAAACCAAAGACAGCCTTTAGAACTCGATACAGTCATTATAAGCTCTTAGTGTTATCTTTCGGGTTGACTAATGCACCAACCACTTTCATGGATTTGATGAATAGAATGTTTCACAATGTTCTTGACAAGTGTCATTATTTTCATTGATGATATCTTGATCTACTCGAAGTCAGAAGAAGACCATTTAAAACACTTGAGTTTGGTACTACAGAGACTGAGAGAGCAACAATTCTATGCGAAATTCAGCAAGTGTGAATTTTGGCTCAAACATGTTGGATTCTTACGACACGTGTCTAAAAATGGAATCGAAGAGGATCAGAATAAGGTAAAATCCATAGTAGACTAGTAAGTACCCAAGAGCGTAACAGAAATTAGAAGTTTCTTGGGTTTGGTAGGTTACTATAGACGCTTCATCGAGAACTTTTCTGGATTTCAGCACCAATGACCAAGTTGACAAGGAAGGGTATAAAGTTTGATTGGTCAAAAGAGTGTGAATAAAGTTTTTAAGAGCTGAAGAAGCGGCTAGTGTCAGCACCAGTGTTGACTATTCCTGAAGGCACAGGTGGAATAATAGTGTATACCGATGCTTCTAAAGTCGGATTGGTCTGTGTATTTATGCAACAAGGCAAGGTTATAGTATATGCATCCAGACAAATGAAGGACTATGAAAAGAACTACCCTACCCATGACTTGGAGCTAGTAGCGGTCATTTTTGCCTTAAAGATTTGGCGTCACTACTTGTACGGTGAAAAGTGCGAAATATACAGTGACCACAAAAGTCTTAAGTACTTTTTCACCCAAAAAGAATTGAATATGAGACAAAGGAGATGGCTTGAGCTTATGAAATATTATAATTGTGATATTCAGTATCACCCAAGGAAGGCCAATATAGTGGTAGATGCTTTAAGCCAAAAATCTCAAATGGTGTCACTTGCTTATCTAGCTGTCAGTCAATAGCTTGTACAAGAGGCGATGTTAATGGATGAAATCCTCTTGTATGAGAGAGCGACCTTGGAATTAGAGCACCAGTCAGGTGATGTCCAGCAGTTAACTATGTCCTTGGCAGCTCTACAGATACACTCATCCATCAGGGAAGAAATCATAATAATGAAACAACCTTTAGATCCTGAGTTGCAGTGGATCAGAGAGAAGATTCAAGAGCAAACAAGACCCTAGCTTTACATTAGCCAGTGATGGGGCACTGTTGTTTTGGGGCAGATTGTGTGTACCCTACGACGAAGTAATACAAGACAAAATAGTAAAGGAAGCACACAGTTCTGAGTACTCTCTTCACCCTAGAAGTACCAAGATGTACAAAGACCTAAAGCAAGACTATTGGTGTCCAACAATGAAGTCCACAATAGCTCTGTATGTGTCAACTTATCTTGCATGTCAGAAAATCAAAGCTGAACAGCATCGACCTTTTGACACTCTTCAACCACTCCCAGTACCTGATTGGAAGTGGGATAACATTACAATGGACTTCGTCACCTGACTACCACATACACCCAAAGGAATGGATGCAATTTAGGTGGTAGTTGACTGGCTTACTAAGACAGCTCACTTTATTTTGATCAGGACTAATTACACCATGGATAAGCTGGCACAGCTTTACATGGATAATGTTGTACGCTTACATGGTGTACTAGTGAGCATTGTATTAGACAGAGACCCGAGGTTTACCCCCAAATTCTAGAAAAGCTTCTAGCAAGTCTTGGGATCACAATTGAATCTGAGTTTGGTCTTCCAACCACATGCAGACAGACAGACAGTTCGAGCGGACAATACAGATATTAGAAGACATGCTTCGAGCCTGTGCCATGGAAATGAGTCGCAATTGGGAGGAATATATACATCTTATGGAGTTTTCTTACAACAACAGCTATCAAACTACGATTGGGATGGCTCCATATGAAGTATTGTATGGTAGAAAGTGCAAAACTCCTCTATACTAGGACGAAGTAGGTGAACGTCGAATGCTTAGACCAGAAATGATTCAGGTGACATGTGATAAATTCAATGTCATTAAAGAAAGAATTAAAGTAGCCCAATCACGTCAAAAAAGCTATGCAGATAGCCGTAGGATGAAAATAGAATTCCAAGAGGGAGAGAAAGTGTTCCTCAAAATATCTCCTACCAAAGGCCTGCGTAGATTTCACAAGAAAGGCAAGTTAAATCCGAGATATTTTGGGCCATTTGAGATTTTGAAGCGAGTTGGAGCAGTAGCTTACATGTTGGCATTACCACCTTCCCTCAGTAGTGTTCACAATGTCTTCTATGTATCCATGTTGAAACAGTACGTTCATGATCCATCCCATGTACTACCTGTGGAACCGGAATTCTTAAAAGTTGATATGATATATGAAGAACATCCGACTGAGATCTTAGACCAGAAGGTGAAAACTCTCCACAACCGCTCTATCGCTTTTGTGAAGATTCGGTGGGCCAACCACCCGATCGAAGAGGCATCTTGGGAGAAGGAGGATGATATTCAAACCTTGTACCCTCATCTTTTTAGACAACCAGGTACTATAATTTTGGGGATGAAATTTTCAAAAAGGGGGGGTAATGTGATACCCTACTTTTTAAACCCGGCCTAATTACATGTATTTACTTGGTTTGATCATATAGGGGCTGAACCAGAGAGAACCGACATAGGTACCATATGGAATATGGTAGCAAGGATGACCTTGAACTCGGGTGGGCCTGACATAATCGAGCAGGTACCAAGTGTAACATATACATGCAAGCCTGGCACTTGCACGTACCACGAGGTCATGTACAAAAAGTAAATGTACGTACTAATATTTGTGGGTGCCAACGTATTCTAATATTATGTGAGAGTTTATTCTCATTGAAGCTCACCTGAGATATACCCACCTAAGATATAGCCCACCTGAGATATACCCACCTGAGATAGCCCACCTAAGATAGCCCACCTGAGATTTACCCACCTGAGATAGCCCACCTGAGAATAGAAGATATTTTAGGGGGGCTAGGTATAAAAGAGGTGACATTAATTGTCCTTTCTCTCATTAATAATAGTTGGTCGGTGGGTGAGTAAAGAAGAGAGAGAAAGAAGAAAAAGGAAAAGAGGAAGCAGAAGAAGAAAGAAGAAGGGAAAATCGATCATAGAGCTTCATCAGAGCTGGGTCTTGGTATTTTGAGCCCGGATTAATTATCAGCTCGCTAAGATCTTCGATTTGAAGTAGGTATTGTATACATTCTAAAGATTCTTAGGAAAACCCCTTTCTTAAACCCTCTTTTTAATTTTTAGGAAATAACCCACTTGAATCTTGCTAATCATATATGGATAATTGAATCTAAGGACTAATGGAAGGTGTGTATAATGATTTTGAAGGATTTGGAAGGAGTGTTGGTGAAGATATAGAGAATTTGGAGGTTCTTGTGTAAAAAAAGTGAAATTTGGGGTTTCATTGGTGTTCTTGAGAAAGAGGTAAGAATCTTCCTTTTTCTTTTGATTTGATCTTAGATCTAGGTTGAAGATACATGATTTGACCTTAGATGAGTGATTTGAGTTGTCGGATCGACCCTAAACAAGCTCCCTAAGTCATTTTTAGCCCACCTATCTTCAGGTTCTGGCCCACCTGAGTTCCCAGAACTCAGTTTCTGGGCTCTAGTGTAGTCAGTGGGTTGAAATCGGCGAGCTACATAGCCCGCCTATCTTTGGCTCTTGCCCACCTGTCTTTCAAGAATTCTTAGAATTTGCCTAAATTTGATGGGTAACCCCCATTTATGACTCTAAACCCGATTTTAGTGTTCAAACATGATGATTTTGACTCCAAAATAGTGAAATGATAAACCATTATGTTTATGATAGGTTACACTCAATATACGCGAACCCACACATTGGATCTTTTCGCACCGAGTACAAGTACCGTGTACATATACAAGTAAGTAAGAAGTGGACTCTAATTTAATTTCAAAATATTATGCATCATTTAACATGTGTTAGTCTAGCCATGTCATCATATCATTTGTGTGTAGACTAGACATCATATATGTCATATCACGCATTGTATGTGCATTTACATAACATGCTATGCTTTGCTTTATGATGAATATCCTTTATGTTTTGATGCATGTGATGGAAGAATTTCATTTGGACATGATGTATATGCTAGATTAGATGTCGTAGCCGGCTTGAAAACGAGTGCATGGTGGCTCATGGAATGGGACGCGGTGCCATTGTGTAATCGTACTATGCTCATGTAGAGGCATGTAGCTAGGATGTGATTTACCCTTATGTTACGACCCTTCCCAATAGGGGTTTACATGTTTGGGGATCATTGGGGGGAAGCATCGGGTTGTGATTTTCGAGCTTCGACAGCAGTTAGAAGTATACACAGTTGATCACTAGGACAGTCAGAAACCCCGGTGGTATATTCAGAGGGCCAATCGTACTGCTTTTATTTTGGGTGGAGTCATCTGTTTACTTTCTGTCATTTAAATTTGTCGGAGGTCGATGTGTATTAAATTCTAGTGCCAATGGTGGGCCTTCTCCTACAACCCTATGGGTGTATCACGGGATGGGGTTTGAGGCTCGTACCCGGGGCATACTCGCACTATGGTTGTGAGTAGCACATAAACTATAACCTAGTAATATTGTTAGGCTAATAGGATTAAAATGAATTGCATATAGGCGCATTTGTGTTGTGACTATTTGTGTGGTTTTCCTTGTGTAGTCTTCCTTTCCACTTACTGGGCTAATGAGCTCAACCCACGTGCACAACTCTTTTAGGTGATTTTATAGGTTACCCGCCTAGAGATCAAGAGTCGGGCCCCATCGTGGAGTTTCCCTTTGAGGACTAGTGGGTCCCCGATGTGTTCGAGCAAGGTGCCGATTGCACGTGCGAGGATTATGCTGCAGGGCTGCAATGACTCCTGTGTGATTCTTCTAGATTAATTTGATGTACTTCCTTTTGATGACTTGGTGCTTAAATTGTTATATTTTTGTATACATATCATTCATTCGTGCCCAAATGTATATAACTTTTATAACTCAATTTGGGTATCAAGTATTTGGAATACAATTACTGGTATTATTATGAACAAGTCTTCCACTGAAAATATAGGTTTATCTTAGTTTAGTAGAGGTATGATGTATTACAGTTACTGTATTGTTGATCCTGATAGGTTTGTGAGTTAACCAGTGTTAACTCAGTCACCGGCTCGGCTTTGTGCGAGCGGGGTGTGACACCGACTGTGCCTGTGATATATGTGCGTATGCGGCACCGGGAGCTGGGTGGTGGTATTCCTGATACCGTATTTTTGGATCGTATTCTTTTTGGAGTTACTATATGTATGTCTAGAACATATGTGAATAGAATAACTTTTATTATGAAATACATTAACATTAGATGTTTTCCTCACTTGATTTATGATTATGCTATATAATACTCTGATTTCACTGCAATTATTTAGTTGGTTCGATGTTGTGTGATTGTGACGGTTAAGATACTACTATCAGAGATTCTGGTAGAGATATAAGATGGATAAGTGTTCAATTGACACCGCTAGTATCCTAGTATTGGGAGTGTGGTGTGATAAATTTTCACGAGAAATCCCACTGGTAGCTGCTGGTGGACCAAAATCCATAAAAAAAAAAAAAAAAAGAATCTAAGGGTCCTTTTCCCACACTCAAACTCATTTTTTCCACTGGGGGAAAGGGGGGAAACAACCAAGGGTAGGTTTTCTAGCCCATAGCCATCGTTTCTAAGCCTTGAAACAATCATTCAACTCCACACAGGCATCCACAGTAAGTTTCTCTACCTTTTTAACCTAGGTTTTGGAATTTTTTGCAATTCTATAAAACCTAGGTTTCAACTTTCTCTCAACCATGTCAGCAAGTAGCTCTTCCAGTGGTAGAGTAACCAAGTCAAATATTCATTTTCCTTTTCTAAAACTTGAAGTTTTTCCTGCTTGCCAACAGGGTTGATTGGCGGCCTCTTGATAAGATGTAGGCTCAGAATATGAATGTTGTTAAGAGAGGCTAAAAACATCTGGCCGCAGAGAGGTATGACCACCAATGGTTCCGTTCAACTGAGGAACAAGTAATATGGGATGACTATAAAGACAAGAATGTCGACCTGGGAAAATACATTCATACCATGGATTTTACCTGGTTCCACATTCGGCAAATATTCGAAGCGGTGGGTTGGTATCGAATTGTGAAATCGGAGAACCTTTGCTATACTAAACTAGTAAGGCTTTTCTACTGCAATCTTTATTTTGAGAACCATGGTAGAGAGGATTTCGGCACCACCTCGAGGGTGAAAAGAATAGATATCTCCTTTGGAATGGCAGAATTGACTTACTTACTGATGGTGGCCAATGTCAGAGAGTTGGCATATTGTCCTCCTAGGACTGCGTCGTCTGATTTCCAAAATTTAGCGGTCAAAGCCAAGATGAACCTAACACTGGCCAAGGAAGGAATCGGAGGCTCTCATTCCAAGAACTACAGATCTACTCCCAAGATCATTTGCAGGATTGTACAAACTAGTATCCTACTCTATAGAGGCCACTTCACGAAGTTTCCATTCTGTATACATATGTGACCTATTGTACTTATGTGGGGAACTAGCTAAACTTGCCCTACATCCTCATTTGCAACATGGTAAAGAAAGTGGAGGATAACCAAGTAGGAAACCTATGTTATGGAAAGATGTTGACCAGTGTATTCCACCATTTTGGAGTAAATCTAGAGGGAGAAGAGTCAGTTGGAAAAGATGCAGCGGACTTCAACTCTGCTTCACTTGAGAAGATAAGTATCAACCCTAAGGATGCATCTTAGGATGATGTAGTTGTGAGGGACATCATCAGGTCCAACAACAGCAGCAGGAGCAACACATAGATGTGGAGTGGAACTCCGAGGATGTGCCTTATCGGGAGGGTATCATTCTACCTATTCCTAAGGGTTCTATAACACCACCACCACCATTAATGGGTGATTTTGGACCATCTTCGTCTCAGGGACCACAGAAGTATGGATGGGGTGACATAGTGGGTCAGCTAGACTCTATGCCTACTCTATTTCAGAGGATGGATGGAAAGCTAGAAAGCATAGACCAAAGGCTCAACACTCTCGACAAAGGAGTCGGCTCCCTTAAGAGGCAGATGAGGGACATGTCTATGTTCTTCAGGGTACCTTTGGCATATCTAGCACCAGGATGCCCCGTTAGCCTTAGGATTTTTCTTGCTTTCCTATATAACAGGCTTTATTCTAATTTGGATGTCTAGGCTTATTTCAATATGTCTCTTTTCCTATTTCTATTTTAGTTGTCAGTTATGCAACTTTCTTCTTTGATTTTAGTTAGGTGTTTCTTCCTCCAATTATTTCTTTTCTAGAAATCGATGTAAAATTTTATGTAATGAAGTCCCTTATCAATGAAATGGCTTTTACACCTATACTTATCTCCTATTTGTGTACTATTAAACTATTGGTTGATTAAAACTATTAAGTTCAATCCTAATCCTAAATATCCTAGGGTTCAATTGGATTGTGACTTAAGGTAGAGCATTGCACTCTGATTCCGAGCTATCACACCCCGCTCCCGCTAGGATACCATTGGTGTGAATAGGATGCTTATCCATTCTATATCTCTACTAGGATCTCTGATAGTAGTACTTTAACCGTCACAACTGTATTAACTAAAATCAATCCAACGAAAATCAGAGTATATATACGCAACTTAACCTAAATCAGTTGTTGAAGAAGCTAATGTTAGATATATTACACAATCATGTTTTATCCTTTATGAAAAGTCATCAAGACATACATATAATATCCCACAAGTTATCATCATAAAAAATATGGCAGGAATGAAGTTGGCACCATCATCCTCAGCCCAAGGTGCAACATAAGCATAAGTATCGCAAGCACAATATGGATTGTGCTCCTTGGGCTCTGGTGTCCATCAGTCACCTCCATACTCAAGCATAGAGGAGGAGGAGTCACTGCTCAAGGGCAGAACAATACCTGCATTATAATCTAAAGACTAACACGCATGTTGTGTGAGCTCCAAGATCTCAGTGTGGGGTAGGATTCATGCAAACATACACAAATAAGCCATGAGGTGAGAATAATGCAATTCATTTAAGTTTATCCACCTAGAATATAACTAAGTGGGTTCATGCTACTACAACGCATTAGGCAATATCCCTAGTCTCAAAAATCGCACATCAGTCACCTAACGATACAAACCCTAGTCATGACTAAGAACTTGCCGATATCAGAATATGACTGTCGATCACCCAGTAAAACCCAAATAACTCCCTTGTGGCAGTCATGGCATCAAAATTATCATCGGATATGCCAGACTAGTTTCTGCCTCTAGCAACAATCACATCGTATCGCAGAAGTGGTATTCCAAAATGGTTCATCAAACATGTATCACAATGGGTCAGCCAACACCCCATCCCCTGTTATCAAAGGATCATAACATAGGGAATGTAGACCTAACGAAAATAATCTATATCTTTCATAATGATACAGTTAGTATGGAATACGATACCAAAATTATCACCGCCTATCTAGCATGCATTAGGCGGTACTGAAATAACCATTAGCCACACTGCTCATCCGTTTCCAAATATGACCATAACATATGCCACACCGTATATCCATATCCATATCTAGCTCCAATGCACACCAAATGCACAATGCAATCATCCACATGGCGATCATGGTACCGGAATCCCCCTTGACCACATTGGATCCCATTCACACAACCAAACCATATCAACAGTTCATCAATAATAAGCATGTTATACAGTTCAATCATAGCATATATGTAACTAAATAACAACATATGATTGAAATTTCATACAGACAAATCTAGAAGATAAAAAACACAAAAAATAAGTTCAGACCACCACTCACTTTGACTGCCGTTGGGTGAGTAAATTTTCCAAATATGGATGCCCAATTCAAATCTTGCTAGGCTTCATCAAATGTGATCGTATTTGTCCTAAATAAAGGGTAAACGATGGGTAACATCATCAAAAAATGTCCATGAGGGTCCCCTAAAATGTCCCTCAAATCCAAACAAAACAATCAATTTGACAGTTCAGTAAGACCCACTGGTAGATGTCCACTGGTTGGAGACCGTTCCTGCCGATGGGTCCTACATTCCACCTCATACATCATAGATGGATGGACAATAGTCATGTAGAATATTCCCTTGAGCTTTAAGGGGCAGACGCATCTCTTAACTTCATCCACCCCACTTTAATCTATACAAGACATCACCCTTTATGTCACTCTCTTTATTTATGGTTGGCCTCAGATATCTACCATAGTCGCTTTGTGGAATCTCTCTTTCCTTAATTTTCATCGTCTCACTATCCATCATAGAGTAACTAAAGTTACACATCACATACTCCTTCTTTGATCTATTAATCTTAAAGTTTGTTGTTTCCAATGCTAATCTCCATAGCTCTATCTTAGCATTAATACCCGCTTTAGTCTCATGCATTAAAACGATGTCATTTGGGAAGAGAATATACCAAGGGATGTTATTCAGAATGCTCCTGGTTAACTCATCCATGATAAGCGTAAATAAATAGGGGCTTAAAGCTGATTCTTGATGTAATTAGGAATTCATTGTCTTGACCTCCCACAGATCTCACACTAGTCACCACACCCTCATAGATGTCCTTAATTATACATATGTATTCCACAACCTCACCAGAATATGCCGGATTAAATCTCTAGGGACTCTGTCATATGCTTTTTCTAGTCAATAAAGAACATATGGAGATCCTTTTGTGGGTTTTATAACTTTCCATGAGCCTCCTCAATAGGTATATAGCCTCTATCGTGGATCTACCAGACTTGAATACAAATTGATTCTATGAGATCATAGTTTCTCTTATCAGGCAGGCATAAAAAACCTTCTCCTATAGTTTCATAGTATGACTCATTAGTTTTATGTTCCTATAGTTATTGCAGCTATGAATATCCCCTTTATTTTTTTATATTGGGACCACAATGTCTCTGCACTAATCATCTGGCATCTTCCTTATGTTCATAATCCTATCAAACAATTTGGCTAACTAAGCAACCCCATATACTCTCAAGTTTTTTCACACTTCTATTGGGATCTCATATGGTCCTGGTGTCTTGCCTGGTTTTATCTTCCTCAAAGCTTCTTTAACATCTGTCAGACTAACCTTATGTACAAATCTACGAAATGTAGCATCTTAATGAGTACTGCCATCCATCACGTCATTTTTACTCAAATTAATTCTATTTAGTAGGGCACAAATGTAGTCATCACATCTCTCCACAGTGTCCTCATCCCTTACTAGTACTATTCCATCATCATCTTTGATACATCTCATCTGGAAAAAACCCCTACTTTTCCTTTCTCTCAGTTTAATTATCTTTTTTCCCTTCTTTAATGTTTAAGTTAGTATAAAAATCCTCACATCTCTTCGTCTTAGCCATCTCCACAATCTTCCTAGCTTCGTTTCGGGCATCAAAGTGTCTCTTCTTATCTTATGAATCTTTAGTCTTTTCCCATGTTTTAAAACAAACTTTCTTGGTCTTAATGGATACTTAGACCTCCTCTTTCCGCCACCATGTCTCTCTAGGGGCCTAACGACTACCCTTCACTTCCCCTAGAACTTCTTTGGCAACCCTGTTAATACAAGTCACTATTCTGTTTCAAATCACATTGGTGTCTACCTTAAAGTCCTACTTTCCTTGTTTGCCAAATTATTAGTAAATGTATTAGGAGCTCACCTTTTAATCTCCACCATCATATCATAGGGTACATAAGTTCCCTCCTCCCACACTTCTGCACACTGAGACATATATCCAAGACCACCAGTCTATATTTGGTGGTTAGACTCTCCCCAAGGATAATCTTACATTCCTTACACGACCTTTTGTTTGCTTTCTTGTCAGGAAAAAGTCTATTTGGATGGTATTGTTAGGTCTTTATGGTCTTAACTGATCCAGAATAATCTATCGGGCCCAGAATAATTTGGCCCACTCCAGGTGGGATATACCTAACCCAATCCACTGTGAGAATGAATTATGGTTTTGGGGATTCTATTATAAATAAAAAATAAAGGCTCTTATAGTCGTCACTTTAATACCTTCATGGTTTTGGAAGCACAGATTCCTCTCACATGAGTAATGCCTACGTGAGAGAGTTTCAAATATAAAAGGCTGCAAAAGATCTTATCGGATGGAATTCCATTGAGTAGTTCTTCATTGTCATCTTTATGGACCAATCTTCAAACATGTGGGACAACGGTTCATGATCAATACTTGTGGGGCTTCTAAACTTACACACATATACTCCTTTACTCCCATTTATGGTTCATGTAATGGGGTGTCTCATTGATTATCATACATATGGTAAATTAACATGTTATGTGGTTAATTCTAAATAGTATGGGGTTGTTCATATGATTCTATGGATAGAATCCCCATCAGTTGGTATCAGAGCCAACCTTATGATGCTAAAATCAAGAAAAATCAATTGAAAAACAATTTTGTATAGGGTTTGGGTCCTAAAATTATAAAAATCGTTGTTTTACCACCGTATAGAGGCCGTGGATGGAAAATTTTTCTTCATGAAAGTTATAGGGAACGAGAAGATGAACGCAACAATAGGTGGCACGTTGTCGAAATCAACCAAACGTGCTGCCACACACCGCTAGAAGCCAGTGGCCAGAGAGAAAAAAATCAAATCAAATCATTTACTATACAGTTATTGATTTATATTTTATTTGAATTCTCTCTTCACAAGTTTCCATGGTGATGAAGTGGTTAGTAGTTATGTTTCTAACGTATTGGTTCAAGCTTGAAGCAAAAAGTTAAATAATATTTTTTTATTAAGGTAAACCAAATCAAAGTGGTCCAATCGAACCAATTCCTGGGATGGACTAGTTCGGTCGGGTCAGGCCAGTAACCTGACCCAGTGACCCAGAAGTTTGACCCATTTAGGTTTTTTGGTGGGTCATTGAAAATTTTTGTCGATGGTGGGTTGATCGGCTTTGATCGGGAAAGGTTATAAAAAAAAAAAAGGTAGCATACTTTAAATTGATTGTACAAGTTCATACGAATGAATTTTTTGACACGATTTTTTGCGTTGGATTCATTTTTCCGTGCTCTTTAATTTGATATGCTATATGATTGATGATCATGGGGACCCAGTTTAGAAAATTTTGTATATGTGGACACTTTTGACATACTCTATTAAATCAATGAATTTGATCAAAATCTTAGTGTATCATGGCTTGTATAAGCAATAAAATGTAGCTGTGGTCTGGTATAAGACCCTAATATAATGAATCTAATTCATAAATTTTTAAGCTGCTAAGTGTGGTTGCAAGCTATTGTAGTGGAATAAATGGAACCCACCAAAGTGGTAAAAATCAAGGTTACTACAATGGGTCTGCAACTCAAAGGTTATGTCTAATTTTCAAAGACAAAGAAAATGGTTGGCAAAAATTAGGTAATGCTCACCCAAATGCGACATTATCAAAGGTAAATGCAAGCGCACTATAGGTAGACCTTAACCTAGAAGTTTCTATTCACCCAAAGGTAGTAGTAATTTTCGAAAGTTGAAGAGCTCGTGTAGTCATTGCAGTTTTTTAATGAACCAGTGCATTCCAGACCCAAAGGTTAAGAATGTAGTTGCAGTTGACACTCTAGTTATGTTTAATGGTTAGCATTGTAATATTGTTTTTATTTTCATTGATATTACATGCTTAGGATGTATACATGCCTTAGTTGTGTATTGTATCGATTATCTTTCCTTATGTTGAACCATTGAACTATATGCCTTTAAAAGTGGCTTGAAGATATTAAGATCTACATATGCCTCAAGGACCTAGTTTTCTGTACTAGGAAATCCAAACCAAAATTTTGGTATTATGCTTTTAAAACAGAGAGTTTTGCCCTCGAAGGTATTGGACCATTGATTAAGGGCAATATGGTGGATGAGTGTTACATGACTATGACTATAGGTTATAGGTTTATTTTATTTCATATGTTATTTTTACAATCTATTAGATTAATTCGGATTGGTTGGGTTGGATTAGTATTGATTTTGACCAATCCAATACTAAGTTTTCAAACACTATCATTGTTCTTTGAAAACCTGTTTATGAACATTAATTGATAAAATGTTTGGTTTTCTTTAGGTTTGGGCCTATGTGAACAAGTTTTGGTATATTTCACATATAAATAAATTATTACTCTAATAAATTGAATAATTAATGACTAGTCGAACCAAGTGGGTGGATAGAATTATGGCCCTTAAGCTATTTTATGTGGCTTGACCAGTGGAATGATAAATTCAACACACTAGGTTGCTAGTGGAAGGATAAATTTAGTGTACTAAGTTACTTTTATCGCAAAATGACTGTTTTAGAACCCATTTTTTTACTTGTTTTAGAACTATTTTTAAGTTTTCACAATTGGTTTGTCATTACCATGATGTTGGAAAATTATTTATGACTAAAATATGCAAGAAATTCATATCATGTCATTCTGTGCTTGCATGTCATGCTTGAAATACCTTAAGATGAATATGCTAGAATTAAACTGGGTGTGAACTTTTGCACATGCTATGCTGAAAAGTACATTTCTAGGAAGCTATGAAAGGGTTGGGTGGAATCCACCAAAGTAGCACATCCTATTCTTTCATAGTTTTTCCAAGCGCAGCAAAGTTGATGACGTATGTCCAAAGATGATGTCAACCAAGTTAAAAAATACATGTATGGAAGGACAATAATCTATGGGCTTCTAAGCCTAGAGGTGACAAAAGTATTTATATTTGCCCAATGAATTTGGACTTACAAGAGAACCAGTGCATTCTTAGCCCAAAGGATAGGATTGCAGTTACAGTTGTGACTCTTGCATAGTTTATTTGCTAGATGGACTTATTACCTTTTCTAGCCCAATTATTTGGCGTGTATGTTTCATGCATGAGATTTTTTTAGGGTTATTTGATCTAGTTTTAGCTCTCAAGGAACCCAAATCAGTTGTTCTTGCTGGTCAAAGCACAACTGAAGGGAGATAAGAACAACTTGTTCCTGTTAGAGTATATGAAAGCATGTAATGGTTTGAGGGCTATGGGTGACTATAAACCTTCATACCGTGGGATTATATTTGATACAAGTAATTAGTTTCCTATTAGGATTAGGATAGTTGTTAGCTAAGCTAGTTTCCTTTTTTTATTATATCTTCTACTTTCATATTTGGGTTATGACTATGTAATAGGTAGTCTATATATTGAATGAAAGAGGAAATCCTAACCATATGGTTGTGACTCCCAAGTTACACCAACCTCTCTCTCTCTCTCTCTCTCTCTCTCTCTCTCTCTCTCTCTCTCTCTCTCTCTCTCTCTCTCTCTCTCTCTCTCTCTTATTTCTTCTTCTTTGATCTTGGTTCTCAAATCTTTACATGGTATCAGAGCTATGAAGAAGAAAAAGAAAATTCTGCAAGTATAAATTAAAGGAAAAAAAGAGTTTCCTATTTTGTTCGTTTGTTGTTGTTGTCCTCTTGTTAGTTTATGGTTCTAGGTTGTATCCCCCTTTGTTTGCTGAAGTTTGCTAATGTGATTGCCTGTGATGTCATCTGGTTCTTGAATCGCCTCATTATGCTTCTCATCTTTGGTTGGTTGTTGCCTGGTGTTATGCTATTGTCTGATGCGATATATTGTTCTTTTGAATCAATTGGAATATTAGAGATTTCTGGAATTTTTAAACTTCAGATTTGGAATATTGTGTTATGTTGTTTGAAGGCTAACTCATACCTTCTTGTTGAAGTCTATTTGTTGCTCCATCGAACTAAGGTTCTTGATTTTGTTTGTGCTTCGTCTCAAGTTGAAGCCAAAGGTTTTGTTGATCTGAGAATTTGTTGGAGTCGTGGTGTCTCTAATGGGTTTGTGGAGTTGATCATGTTATTTTCTAGAGTCATTTATTTTCCATTGTTCTCATTTCTTCCTCCTCGAAGTTACTACTGGTTATGCTTGAGAAAGACTGGAGTTACAAACTTGTCATGATTTCTCCTATGATTTGAAGTAATGCTTGAGGTGCTAGGTTCGATTGCAAGAAGTCTCGCTGTCACTGGTTACATATTTGATTGAGAAGTTTTGAGGTTGAAAATAACCTCAAAATCAGATTCATGAGTTGTCCTAATCCTTACTGGTTTCTATTTGTTTAAGTTTCCCCTTTTGTCCCTCACTACTTTCCTTATCCTCTTTTGTGCTTATTTTCCTTCCCATATATGAGTAGTTAGACAACAACTCACGTTACCCTCTTTTAGCTATTATTTGTTTACTTATTTGACTTTCTATATCAATACCCCTCCTTTACCCTTTTATTTACACATTGCCATTGAGTGCTTTGCCATTCCAGGAATACCCTTTGGCCTTGGAATGTTATTTTAATTGTAGTTCCCCTTTATTAATAAATTGCTATCCTACTTGGTGTCCTCTCCAATTGAATTGTCCAATACTCTCTTAAATTTTGATTTATTACAAGTTTGCCATTTTCTTTGAGGATTTCTTATAAATTATAGATTTACCATCCTTCCTTTGTAATTTGGCCTTTTGATACTTAAGTGAGCCCATAATTGTGGTCAATGGTGGGTTTCCTGGGATTCCGCATTAATTGGGGATTATATGAAGTGATTATAGAAACACCATTGGGCACATGTATGTGCCGAATTATTATTTTGGTGGGCCTGAGATCACCTCAATTTGGAATTGCACTTTTTGGAAAATTTGGTCCCTATTAAATTATAAAATGATTTTGGAATGATTTTTTTGTCCTAAATCTTGTTCTCTAGATTATTTATGTACATTTATGCTTCATTTGTTTGTGTTGTCCCTGGATGTGTAAGAAACATATTTTAAATTATATACCTCTGTACATACATTCATCTCCAATGAGGAAGACATGATAGGAATGAGTGAAACCCACCAAAGTGATACATTCAGTTCAATTGTGTGTTTCCTAGGGTAAATGTAATATTTGCCCAAATGTGATATCACTTAAGATTATGGACATGCTCAAGAGCCATGTTTTTTTTTTTTTTTTTTTCTTGGCATTGGTGTTATTGAGGTTTTTGATATACTTAGTTAGTGAGAGTTTTATGATCTCATTAAATTAAAGATATCATGGCAGTAAAAGTCAAAGTAAGGTGGTGCTTGTCATAGTTTAATGGCAGTGCTTAACAAAAGTAATTGGCGGTAAGCCGAAGTAATTGACGGTAAGTCAAGGTAATGAGCAGTATTTGGCCAATATTCATGATATATGGCGATATTCAGCTAAAACTCATGATGTATGACAGTATTTAGCCAAAGTTTGTGACTTACAACTATATTTAGCCTAAATCCAAGGAAATGGTGGTTTATCAAGGAAGTTTGCCGAAGTTTGTGATTTATGATAGTATTTAACCTAAATCTATTGTAGTGGTGATTAACCACAGATGGTATGCTAAAGTAAGATATAAAGTCAAGAAAATGGAGGTTTGCCTAAGTATTGATTGATATCAACGTTTTCTTCCTGTGAGAGTTTTCAAGGTAGGCTGATATTTGGATTAGGGAAAGGACCTACAAGAAAATGTGTTATATGTGATCACAATTATCATTTTCTTGTTCGTATCCTAGGCGATTCGGATTAATGAGTTTTTCATGTTTGTAATGAGGATAGTTGTGAGCCTTATATTGAGGCAGTACTATTGTTCAATATGAGAGGTTTGTTAATTGAATCTAAGTTATTTGAGTGGTATTTTTGCTTTAGGGTTTTATGACCAATATTAAAAGAGAGATGTCTATATCATTATAGCTAAAGTGGGAGATTGTTAGGTATTTATGGGCTTAACTGATCCAAAATGATCTATTGGGCCTAGGTTAATCTGACCCACTCCATATTGGATATCTAGCCCAATCCATTGTGAGAACGAATTAAGGTTTTAGGGATTCTATTATAAATAGAAGGTAAAGATCATTGCAGCCGTCACTTTAATACTTTCATGGTTTTGGAAGCACATACTCCCTTCACATGAGTAGTGCCTATATGAGAAAATTCCAAAAGTGAAAGGTTGTAGAAGATCTTAGCACATGGAACTTCATCGAGTAGTTCTTCATTGTCATTTTCATAGACTAATCTTCAAGCGCGTGGGACATAGGTTCATGATCAATACTTTTGGGGTTTCTAAACTTACACATAGGTACTCCTCTGCTCCCATTTATGATTCATGTAATTGGGTGCCCCATTGATTATCATAGATACAATAAATGTACATGTTATGTGGTTAATTCTAAACACTATGAGGTTGTTCATATAATTCTATGGAGTAGAATCTCTAATAGGTGTGATTCTCGTTTTTGTATGTAACTAAGTGTTCCTCTCTTTTTGCTAAAGAAGGTGTTCACAATGGGAAGATTATAAGCCACCATAAAGTCCAGGATTGAGGTCCCCTCCTCGTTCCTCTCCCTGTAGCCAACATGGCTAACTTTATATCCTCTACGATCCCTCCAATATATCCATTCAAGTCACCTCCATTGATAATTGATTCATCCTGGTTAAGACTCTGCATTAAATCATTCATTTGATCCCAAAATTGACGCTTGATACTTTCACCCAATCTTACTTGTGGTGCATAAGTGCTAATGGTATTGACAACCTCTTTCTCCAACACCAGTTTGATGGATATAATCTTATTTCTCATTCTTGTGACTTCCACTACATTGTTCTTTAGATCCTTATCCATGATAATGTCTATTTCGTTTCTATTACTTTGATCTCCCATATACTAAAGTTTGAAATCATCCAACGCCTTAGCTTTGTTATCATTCCATCTAGTCTCTTGAATACAAGTAATATTAATCTTTCTTCCTCATAACATCAACTAGTACCAAGCTCTTCCCCATTAACGATCCAATGTTCCAAGATGCCAATCTAATCCTACACTTCTCACCGAAAAATCTTACCTCTCACTTGCCCTTAACTACTTATCACTGCATTGGGGGTCAATACAACGTGTCGCTTACAGAGGATGCCCTACTATGATTCTTGTACACCAATATATAATTAGATAAATACATTAACCATTGGTGCACCAAACCCATGATGCATAACTGCAACAACAATGATCTCATGTCAAGGGACTAGTTGAATTATGTGTATGAGATTCTTATTTCCTATTAATTGGTAGTGACACATAATTTTTTGTGTGATCCTATACAACGCATACACCATATGCGCACTCACGTTTGTATCTTAGAATCATCATTCCAAAGAACACATGATGGGGTGGCTATATGAACAAGATATTCAATCATATCCTTAGTTGAATACATTTTAGGTGAAAACCTAAGGACAATGATATCTTGTTTATGATCAAAATGAAATTAACATTCATTAAAATTTGATGGGTTTGATAGACACATATCTAACAACCACATCACCCTTCCACCTGACAAAACATAGTGTCATTCTATGGAAATTCTATAGGATTGCCAAATGGAAAAAACTTTTGCTTGGATAATATAGTCTAGAATACCATTCAGTAATTCAATTTATCGAGTATAAAAAAAAAAAAAATCCCCAAGTATTTGATAAAAATGAAAGATTATAAATATACAAGTGACTGAGAGAGAGAATTTTGCTATAAGTTTTAAAAATATAGCATTAAGGAAAGGAAAATATGCTCAATTAAGAAATTATTTATTTAAAAAATGAAATGCTAGTATATTAACTAATTAAGAATAATCCAAATATTTTTAATTTTGAAAAACAAAAAATTCCAAGAAAATAGCTCCAGATAAAAGAGGAAAGCACTGAGAGCAAACCACCTCTCTTTTAAATTACAACAATATAGTATTATAATAACATGTCAATATGGAAATTTGAAAGGTAGGAATATAAATACAAACACAAAAAGGGTACGTTTGGAATTCACCAAGGGGGGGGGTTGGCATGGTTTTTTTTTTTTTTTTTTGCTATTATAAGTTTTGGCAAGGTTAGGTGACTGGATTGGAGCAAAAATCGTAGTAGCACACTCGGTTTTGGCTTATGCCAAGGCCAAAGCACTAGATGGGCCGAGTATTAAAGTATTTACCACTTCATGGATCAAGACTTACACACACTCACTCGAAACACCCATAATGTGTTTTAAGGAAATGTTTAAAGTTCTACAAAATTATAAGAATGACATTGGTTTTTTTTTTTGGTCAGATTAGAATGCCATTGTACAACAATAGAATTTAGTGGCATTTATATAATCTGATTCAATTCTCTCATTTTTTGAGGCATCTTGTCTGTTTGTTTGGGGCAAAACTTCATTGGTAAGATGGTTTAGCAGACCTCTATGACATGCATCCACCCATGGTTGCCAAATGATCATAAAGTGGTAATAAATTATTAGAAATTTTTTTGACACATTGCCGGTGTATCGTAAACTAACGCCCACAAGTTTCTGTGAGGAAATATGGCCCCTAAGCCTAGACACATGGATACGAAATGACCACTCTATTCCCCATGAAAAACAAAGGACATCCTATTGATGCCTCCTTGCACGCTCCCATTGGCCTTCGCGCAAGGGCAACTCTCTTCCATTGGAAACACTTCTCCATATAATTTTATGTATGAGTGCAACTTTGGCTAAGTTTCTCGGGCATCTACTTCTCATATTCTAGAAGCCAATTTCTATTTTGAGAAACTTCAAGATGCGGATCCAATTAGAAGTTGACATCTCAAATCCTTTTCAACTAAAGTTGAGGATACCTCGCTGCATTTGGGATTTTGCTATAATCTTATTTCAAATGAGCTAACCCTAAAAATTGAGGTTTCGATTTAGCTTATTTATCGTTGTTTGTTATCATTTGAGGTCAGGGATACTAAATTTTATATGGTTTAAAATCATGGATACTAGGCAATGGGGTTGATAGCCTAGTGGAAGGAAGCCCTTGGCCCATCACCGCTCGAGTCGGCTAGTTGTGGGTTCGAATTGTCCCACCCCATTGTTACTTTTTGGTCCTACTTGCCATATAGGGGCTTCGACCTAAGAGGTTATGATCACTACCAAGGAGCATCCTATTTTTGTTAATTAAAAAAAAAAAAATGAAAGTCTTTATAGGGCCGAATGAACATTGATATGTAATAGTGTAACTAATGTGTTCCATTTTCTGTCTTTGCCGATTGTAATCAAGGCTTAAAATCATGGAATCAGACATTGGCTTCCATTGAATTAAATTGCAATCAAACGGAACCCCCAAAAGTGGAATAGTATTAGTGTGATCAAGGCTAAAATCCTAGAACTAGAGATGTGATCAGTCTCCATCAAATTGGATTAAAATCGATCAGAATTGGCTGAGACCCTAGAAATTGAAATCAAGAAAGAAGAATCAAAGATTTTCATAGATTTATGATTATTTAGAGTTTTTTTATTCAAGATTCTTGTGAATCTTGCTAGATAAGTAAAATGGCGAAAAATAAGATGTAAAATTGTAAACACATTATTGGTAATGGTCCTCAATAAGTACACCCTCGTGCCCCAAGACCAAACCGGGAGTATGAATTTAAAAATAGGAAGAGACCGAAATTGGTAAATTCTTATTATTTTTTCCCCTTCCTATTTTTGTTTTTGTTAGGAATTTCCCCTTCCTATCAAGTACTACGAACAACGACTTCTTAAAGCGGTGGGGTTGCCGGTGCAGCCGTGCAGGAGCATATCATCATCTCACTCAGTCATATGATCCTGAAAGGGCCAATAAAGGCTTTTTAAAATACAGTAAGTAATTCTCCATTCCCTTATTAATCCCCTTCTCTCTCTCTCTTGTTTTTTTTTTCGTCCCAAAGGTAAAGTGTATTTATCAATATGTATTTTCCCTTTTAAAATTTTCTAAAAATTTCAGACCCAAATTCTCTGAGCCTCTGAGCCTCTGAGCCTCTGAGCCTGACGTCCAATTTTTATTTCCTCTTTAATTTTGCCATTAATTAATTAAATCAGACCCAAATTCTCTCGCTCACAAGCGATAGAGTGCTCCTCCCGATTCGCTCCGTGCGTGCGTATTCGCTCATGGCGCTGACTCCCTTCTCTGCTTTTCGTCGCGAATAAAGAATCCATCTCTAATTCTCTCTTCCATCGCAGCTCCGATCGCGGTCTCAGCTCCATACGAAGCTCTCGTTTGTTTGTTCGTTCGTTCGTTCGTTTGTTCGCGTTCCTCCGGCTGTTACAGGTTTGTCTTCTTTGCCGTCCTTTTCTAGGGTTTTTTTTCCCTCCCTTGATTGGGGCTCTGCAAATGAAACTTAGGGTTCCTTAGGTTAATCTTAAGTTTACAACACCCTTTATTCTGTTTTATATTTTCATATAAGCTTCAATAAATAATCTCTCCGAAGTCTCTGGGGTAATAATATCTGCGTCTGAACTTTTTTTGGAGTTTAGATTCCTCCATGTCATGACTAAAGCTTCTGTGACTATTTGCAATACCTAGTCAATATTTTTAATGTACACTGGTTTTACGTTGCCAATTGTTGTCGTAGTGGTGCCGAAGTCCAAGTGCCAAACAAAAGTGAATTAGCCCTTTAAACTACTTGGATTGCCTTATAATTTTCGTAGCATAGGTAATCCCAGTCGTATTAGCCGACCCCATGAAGTTGGTAATCCCAGTCATATGTTGCAGCTTCCTGAGTATCTAAGCTTTCTCTATGGGTGGAGAATTCACAACTCGTTTGTAATTGGGGGAGGTGATCTCTCTTCCAAACCCCCTTTTACATTCATGGGTTCCTTTCAGTGCCACTGACACTGTTTCTTTCTAGAACTAACTCTTCTTTTTGCTGTCATCTTGGTCCTTCCCTCTATGTCTGCCATTTCCTAAATTTGTCTAATTTTAGTAGTGGTGGGCACATTTGAACCTGGGTTCTTGGAAAATTTACTTATCTTGGGTCATTGATTACCTTGTAGTGTTTCAGATCTGCTTGTTATGTGAATATATGATGCTATGAGTGGATCCTGGGGAATGCTCAGGTAGATGGTAGTTCTTGAGCTTAAGCCACTGAAGCCACAAGGTACACGGCAATTTCTGTATACTAAGACAGATATTTTTATTCAATTTTGAATTAGAACTTGAATTTCTTGATTCATGGGTGGAGCTGGTAAGGTCCAAGCTCCCCCGGGGGTGTTTTGGTAGTGTTTTCCTCTTTTTCTTCTCTTGAATTATATGTTTTCTTCTCGTGTCCTTAGACTTTCCTGTAAACGAATCATTGTTATGGAGAAATCAAGTTTTTAGCTGGACATTTTGAATTTTGTTGGGATTTTGGCCCTTGAGAAAGTAAAAATGTTTTGGTGAATTAGTCGTAATCCCACTGATATTTGGTTCATCTCGGTAGACAAAACCTGGAATTTCACTTTGGAAAGGGATTGCCTACTACACATGCTTGAATCAATAAATTGGAAAAGGAAAAAACAAAAAAAAATCAAAGTGGTTGTTTGGCTTTGGACCCTATGACATACAACAACTATGTCATCCGTTGCCTGAAGAATCTCTCAAAGTCCATCACAACCACCTTATTGGTGGAAAATTTGAAACTTGAGGAAGTTTTCCCAAATGATGCTTCAAATCCACTCTAATGTTAAAGTGGATGATTGATTCAGCAGCAAAAGGAAGGTTTTATCCAAAAAAAATAAAGAAAGAAAAAAGAAGAGGTTTTCTAGTAGTTATGGAGTTATTGCGAGAAAGGGGCGAAAGTTCAACATGTCGGTGTAATGAGTCGACATTTAGCTTACATACATGGGCTCATGTTTGAAATTTTGTCAAAGTGAGTTGAAATTTAGTCCAATTGAGTTGAAATTTCGCTGATATCAGGACTTCCCTATGTTCCCCATAGGATTTCATTTGGTTTATGTCGAAACTGAATTATTTGCTGGAGTAGAAGTTTCAAACCATGTGGACCACCATTATTTAGTTGACACTATATCGTCTGTTAAGTATCCTAGTTGTAGATCATAGTAGATAAAAAACTGAACAGCCAACCTTGAAGGTATGGCCTTAGGAGGAGAAAGCTCTGTAGAGCTTTATGTGGACAGGAAGAAAATGTTGGTACTCACCTCATCCTTATCCCAAGTAAATGGGGCCGGCTACATGGATCCTTTTTATCCAATCAGCTCTGTTCAAATTTCAAAGCCATACATGTTTGTTGTTTCTAGTCTTAAGCTATTTGTGTCTTTCCTCACCACTTTTCCTAGTGTAATTTTAGGCTTACCCCTAGCACTTATAACTGCTTTAATTTGAATCAAATCATTCCTTTGTACTTGAGCATTCAAAGGCCTCTGTTGCACATGTCCATGCCACCTCAAATGACTTTCTTGCAACTTATCATGTATTGGAGCTACTCTTAAAAATGTGCTCTAATTTGTTCATTCCTTATTTTATCTTTTCTAGTACCACCCATCCATCTCAACATCTTCATTCCAGCTACACTGATGTTTCTTCAATGCCCAACATTCAACTCCATACATTATTGCCAGTCGTATAATTGTTAATAAAAATTTCCTTTTAAGTTTAAAAGGAATACATTGATCACAAAACAATCAGGATGCACCCATTCACTTCATCGATCATATTCTAATTCTTTGTGCAACATCATCCTTTATTTCTTCTTCTTTATTTATGATTGAATTTAGGTACCTAAAATTTCCACTTTGCGGTATCCCTCTATTATCAATTTTCACCACTTCATTTTCTGTCCTATTGTGACTAAAGTTACACACCATTTGCTCTGTTTTTGTTATACTTATCCTTCAAACCTTTTTATTCCAAGGCTGATCTCTATAATTCCAACTTTACATTTATCCCTGCTTTTGTTTCATCCACCAAAATAATATCATCAACAAAAGTCATACATCAAGGGATTTGATCCTGAATATCTAGTCAGCTCACCTATAATTAATGCAAACAAATGCAAGTTTAAAGTTGATCATTGACGTAATCCAATCGTAATTGGGAATTCACTATCACACCCCTCAGAATTCTTACACTAGTCACTATGCCATTATACATATTTTTAACTATGTCCACGCATTTACTTGAAACACTTTTCATATCTAATAATTGTCAAATTAATTGCCTAAGGACAATATCATAAGCTTTTTCTAAGTGAATAAAGTTCATATGGAGAATCCTTCTTATGCTCTTTAAATCTTTTCATTAGTCTCCAAAGAAAATAAATAGCTTTTGTGGTTGATCTTCTTGGTATAAAACCAAATTGGTTATCGGATTGTCTCAAGTAGGATTCAATTACTCTCTCCTATAATTTCATAATGGGTCATTAGTTTTATTCTCTATATTTGTTACAACTTTGAATATCACATTTATTTTTTATAAATCAGAACTACAATGTTTCTCTCCTCCATTCATATGTCATTTTTCTTGTACTCATAGTCTTATTAAACAACTTATTTACCCAAGTTATTCGACCAATTCCTAATTTCTTCCACACCTCTATTAGAATATCTTCTAGACCTATTGTTTTACTTTTTTTTTTTTCATCTTCTTTAAAGCTTCCTTTATTAAACACCCTAAAATTCATATATATCTGACTTGTGGTTGATGGTTATAAACACTATTAGTTGAATTGCTTTTACATAGTAAGTTGTGGAAATAATTTTTCCACCTTTCTTTAATATCCTCATCACTTATTAATAATTTATGCTTGTCACTTTTAATGCTTCTAATATGGTTGAAATCTCCACTCTTTATTTTCCTCATTTTAGCTAGTAGATATCTTTTTCCCTTTCCTTTGTGCTCAAATTGTTATAAAGGTCCTCATATTTCTTAGTCATTGTTTTCTCTACTATTTTCTCAGCTTCATTTCTAGCAAATTTATATATTTTTAAGTCTTCCTCATTCTTAGTGCTTTGCCAAATTTTAAAACTAGATTTCTTAGCCGTAATGGCTGCTTTAACTTCATCATCCCACCATCAAGTTTTCCTAGCTCCATTTGTTTCAATGGGATGTGAAGACTTTACATGGAAACATTTTACAAACACACCAACAATTAATGGGGCTGGCTACATGGATTTGAGCAAGGACAAACAAATTTTTAATGTTTGCTTATAGGAGATAAAAATATGATGTAAAATTTTCAATATGACTGGTTCATGTTATAGCCTTCTATACAAACCACAACTATTGGTTCAACTATTTTATCTAACACAGGGTGTGTACGTGGAAACATTTTACATTTTTTTTTATTTTTAAATGTTTGTTTCTAGGATATGAAAATGATGTGAAATTGTTCACTATGATTGCTCGTGTCTTCTATTCTAGGCACATGGTGGGATGAACCAGGGTTTAAAGTATTGGTCCATATCGTTTCGTATCGGCTGTATCATATCGGTATTGGTGGGTATCGATACGATACGTAATGTATCGGTATCTTTAAAAGAGTTAATAACAGGATGGGTTTAAAGTATCGGCCTATATCATGTCGTATAGGTATCAGTGTGTATCAATACGATAATCGATACTGATACTTTAATCCTTGCGATAAACCTTAGGTTCAGGGGTAACAACCCCTCATACAAGATCCCAAGTAAACCCAAATTAGAAAAGTCAACAAAAGTCAACCTTCTTAGATGAAGGTCAAACTTTTACAATCACTCACAAACAATTAGAATAGACGATTTGCAGAATGCAACAGTGATCTAAGGACTGGATTAATCACAATCAAAGAAGATTCAAACCTTAAACTGAAAAGTCATAGAAAAGGAGAAAGTTAAAAAAATTG
Organism: Macadamia integrifolia; assembly: GCF_013358625.1. NCBI lineage: Eukaryota > Viridiplantae > Streptophyta > Magnoliopsida > Proteales > Proteaceae > Macadamia > Macadamia integrifolia. The sequence continues at coordinate 33,033,587 of NC_056560.1, read as the reverse complement.
CAACCCAATGCACGAGTCTCCTGCTACTGCATGGTTTGGGAAGGGCAAATGTACGTAGCCTTACCCCCTGCTTCTCAGGTTAGGCTATTTCCAAAAAGAATATGAGAAAGTTAATAGCACAAATTATCAGAGACTCAGATCGGTCTCTAAGGTTGGTCGAGTGTCTCTCCTGGTTGATCAATTCAATCCCCAAAATATAATCTAGATCTAGTGGCTAGATTTAAGATAATAAATTGTATTCAGATCTGGTTCAGAAAACAAGGACAGAATTGGGAGAAATCCTTTAAATTACATCAGAAGATCTGATCAGCAAGATACCCTTGTCAAAGGCCTCTGTAGGCACTGCCTTGAATACCGCAAAAGGAGGGAGGAATCTGATAATCTGATGGACAGATCCCTCACTATAAGGAATCTTGTTTCTGACCAAAGAGGGTAAACGACAAAGTAGCCTGATGCGGATCTGGGTTCCAAAAGCTGGAATCGGATTGCTTAGGGCCCACAGTAATGACAAAATATTTCAATATAATGGTTGAATGGCATTCTTGTAATTTCAGTAACAATCATGTGCATTACTGATACCATAACAAGTGGCTGGGACAACTGAGATAGGAAATTAGAAAAGGGGGTGTTCGTAATTGCTAAAGTAAGGGAGGAACTAATAGAACACATTTTTCAGGACAGGGAGGCTTTCTTGTAATAACCACAAATTCAACTCTCTAAAGCAATATAATAACCTGCCATTTTCTTCCCGATAGAAACCAGGGCCAAGGCGATAGACTAGGGACCACTTCGTACAACAATTCTCGATCTCCAGGGCTGGTCTCGATCTGAGATTTCAGGTAATGAATCGCAGCAGGACAGTTGTAGATACAGCTTCGACAAGCCTCAACAATTTCCAAATAAGACCTTTCGTGAAACCTGCCACTGAATCTGGTGGTTGGAGAATTAATCAGCGCTGTCCAGAGCTTGAACTTACATCAGGAGTAGTAATTAGGGCTTAAGGTTCTAGGGTTCAGGTTGCCTTGGGAAGAGCTTCCTTTGCTCCAGATCTCAGGCCAAAAGGAGTGCTTCTAAGAGAGATCAATCAAGCCTTCTGCAACCCAGTGATGTAACAGCAACAGAGAAAAGGAAGAACAAAGTATAACAAGGAAGGGGAAGAGGAAGAGAAGAGAAAGGAGAAAAGAGAAAAATCAGATATGGAGAAAGCATATTAGAAAAGGGAAAGAAGAGACTACACACGACAACCATGGTTTCCCTCCCAAAACACATTCCTTGTGTTTCAATTTTCAATCAATTCTCAGAACGGAAATCTCCATTGAGTTACATCAATATAAAGGCAAGCAAACTGTAACAATGGAAGCCAGATAAATTGGGAACTAACCTAAATTAGAAACTGAAATCTAAAATTGAATCTCCCTACTAACTTCACCACACCCTACACTAACAATAAAGGAAACAAATCAAGGTACTAAATTATTCCCAAATCTTTCCACTCCCAACTGCATCATAGCCGCTAGGTTAGATTGTGAGGGTTTTGACTGTGATATGATTCTTAGTATGAACAATATGTAATCAGCAATTAACCAAGGAGATAATCCTACCCAAACTCAGATCAAATAGACAACAACAAGCTTGAATCGAATCAGATACAGCTTCCCTATGAGGGCTTGTATCCATTAGAGGTTTCATCCTTTTTTTGTTTGGGCTTGTTCCCTTAGTTGGCAGTGTGCCTTCTTCCCCCCTTCTTTCCCTTGTATATTTTTCTTCTTGGGTTAATATATATTTATTCATAAAAAAAAAGTATCAGTATTGGTTGTTGTGTCGATTTGCTAAATTAAGATACGTATCGGAATGTATCGTATCAGTATCGGAGATACTTTAAACCATGGATGCAACAATGCTCATTCGATAGGAAAATATAAACAGCAACTTACTTGTAATCAGAGTAAGAAATCAGTAGCAAAAGAGAAGGTTCAAGTCAAAATCTCATTAACCAAATTCGTCTACCAGGAAAAATCTCCATATAAACTTATATAGGCCCTCTTTGGTATCATTTTTCATTTTGTTTTTTGTTCAAAGAAACGATTTTGGTTGCATTTGGTATCATTTATGGAGCTTGTTTCTATTTAAGAAAAAAATTGATAAAACACAAAAACCAAAATGAGAGCAAGAGTTACTTATGTGTTTTGGCCAAAATTGATTTTCAGTTATTTTTGCCTTGAACTTTAATGAGCACGTGCTTAAAGTCTCAATATGGAGGGGTAAAGTAGTCATTTTCTTTGTAATTAAAAATCCAAGCCCCTTGCCCCTCTTCTTAAATCCAAAGTGGAGAAAGAGAGTTATAAGGAAGATGGGTGAAGGGAACATATCTTCACCCATTTCTTCAAAAAACCATTTTGCACATGGGGATACCAAATTATTTCTCACAAAAAACCATTTTGCTCAAGTAGTTATCAGACCATTTTTATGTTTTGAATTTTTTTTTTATTCATGATTTTTGTTAAATAGGTAAAAATAAAAAAGAAAAATGATACCAAAGGGCCATAGAAGACTCAAAAATAGACTAAAAAGTTAAAAACACTAAAAAGAAAGGCATGACCCATCCTTAAGTAATAAGATAATATAAATTGACAAGGAAGCTAAAATAATGAAGAAAACTGACTCAAAACAAGATTGAACTTATAGAATCCTAATCCAGCCTTACTAAGAGACTTAATAGCAATTAAAATAAAGAATTTAAGACACTTCACTTCACTAATTCCATATGCCTAGCCTTTACTCATATTATAGGCCCATTAAAGTAGTTCATTTCGAAGGCCCAAGATGCTGCCTCCGTTTGTATTGCGTGTTTGCTCCAATCCAAGTTAACAAAGCTTGTGCGGGGTCCCCTTCCTATTGTCGAAAGAACCTGTTCACTATTATATCTCAAATAGTAAGGCATTCTAGGATTATGAAGCTCTAACGGGATTTGCATTTGTTGTGTCTACACTTGTGCCTATGCTCATAACAATGATGGTTTTCAAAATGATGGGTCTACTACTTAGGGATCTGTATCAGGTCGGGATGCCCAAAAATTATTGAAATTAAACATTTTTATTGATTCTTTATGAATCCTCGGTACTCAAAAAAGTCTGAGATTGGCAAGTCTATCCTATTGAGTCACTTCTGGTCTTTCCACGTGATCGGACTAGCTAGTTTCTTTGCCATTTATACTAATTTTGTTCCAGTATGGGGAATTCAATTAAGGTTAAAGGACCCTTTTTGGTTTCCATAGTATATGGGTATGGCTAGCACTACCTCATCTCCGTTTCCTTGTTGTGCCTACGCTGCCCCCTCCTTCCCCCACTGCCTTCCAACCCACAAGAGTATACAATGGCAACTTCTGGACACTCATGCCCGATCGTGAGACTTCATGTTGAATGTCTGATGGCATGTTGCTCCGACCTGAGCTATGCAACAATAAGATCTCCCTTGATCCTTGTCGGATGTGCTCGATGGTCTCCCATAATGCACTTGGGGATTTTTTTACTCTAGTTGTTCCAAGAGTCTCCGCTAGTTGAACCACATGTGGTCGTAGATCAGCTCATCTGCTAGCTCAAACAGTTATGAAGATGCAAGCTCAAGCAGTTCTGAAGATGCATCTCTCATTCAATTCCCTCCTTTGCTCCTATAAGAGATATGACAGAACAGAAAAAGATAGATATTCCCATGGTAGGAACAAGACAGTTGCACTAAGGAAGAGAGCTAGGGATTTTATAAAGGTGATAGGATAGGGGTCAAAAGGAGCCTGCCTTAGTCTCAAATAGGGCGCAAGCGAGGGACAATAATACTATATGAATGGACCAATAATAAAAACCTCAGGAGCAGGGAGAGTGGCTTGAACAAAAAATTGGCATGTTTGCCTCAGGAACTTCTACTTTAGAAAGGGCACCATCTTTCTTAGCAGTGGGGAATTGCGGAAGCATAGAGTAGTGGCGGTCTTAAACTTTCTTGTTACAGAATTGACTTTGAACGCTGTTCATTGCACGATTAGCGGTGAAAAAGAATAGCGATTGTTGAATCAATTTTCTTTTTCTACTATGATTGCTCTTGTGAAGCTTTGAGGTGAGGTTTAGGATCCTTTAGGAGTGAAGGCAAGATCCGACTTTCAATCGAGTGAATAGCAAGCTTGTAGTTGAATTGTGATTCGCGATTAGTACATGATAAAAAATCTATAATCTAACCCATGGCTTATTTCTAATAAAATAAGCCCATTTGTGATTTATTTGCATTAATTCTCCTTGTCTTGAAGAAACTTGACTCCACCTCGAGTTTTGCAAGATGGAGGAATCAACTTTATGTGGTGAACATCTGTCTTCAAACCTTAATAGAACTCTTGAATCTCGTGGATGTTAGGACTTAGGAATTTAGTCTTTAAGGCATGGGGCTTTCACTTCAAAGAGCTTTGGTGGTATGACGAACTCTTTGCTCAATCTCTAAACATCATCAATCGTGAATGTCATATCCAAAGGGTCCTCAACTTTGTGAGCCTTCTCATTCCCATGAAAAATTGAGGCACAAACTCTACCTCTCCAAGAACGATATCATTGATGTTGATGATTTCTTGTGTAGTGTCCTCCATCTCTACCTCATCTTCCACTGTTAAGTTTTGTCTGATTTGATCATTTCAACAGAGACCTCTTAAGTGGAATCTTCTACTTGTTGATCTTCTGTGTTTGAAGCTTCAAGCAATGTATATTCTTTATCATCACAGTTCATCTTCATCACTTCAGCTTTATCTTCAACTTTAGTTTCATTTTCTTTAAATGCTTCATTTGGTCCTTCCTTTGATGGGGCACAACATAGTTGTCATGGCGCCAAGGGGAACTAAGGCATTGGAGGGCTGCCTAAGCACTTAGGCGACAAGGCGCCTTAAGGCGAACAAGTGTTATGTTTTATTTTCCCTCTTTTCTAACATTATTTAGTGATACGGCTAAATTGATTGCCCAGTAGGGTAAGAACACGTGGTATCTATGGAAAGGACACGTGTCGCCTACATGATAGAAGCTACAAGGAGTCTGACCGTGTCAACCCGTGAAGAGAATATTCCCCACAAAGGGGATAAGACGTATCCTAGTAGGACTCGAAGAGGAAAGGAGGCGGACCCGAGGAGGACTCCTCCAAGGAAAAGAGAAACCCTAAACCTTAAGGACTATAAAAGAGGGCCCGAGAGGAGGGAAAAAGGTAAGTAGAAAAACCCACACCATTACCCTTGTGAAAAACTGTGCGGCCGATCTCTAACTTGGGCGTCGAAGGACTAATCCCGGACAAAGCTCCGGGCCTCTGCCTTCTGTGGTTGTGCAGGATCAGCTCATACGGATTTTCGGCAACGACAGATTGGCGCCGTCTGTGGGAATGACAGTAATGGTGGGGAGAACCTACAATCGTAAGAAGACAAGAGCAGCATCGAACATAAACATGGGGGAGGAGGAAACTTCAGGATGGCTCCCTCCCTCGGTGGAAATCGGAGGAGAAAGGGGAAACGATGATCGGGAAGGTTCCACGAGGGACCAACGTTCGGTCGGATATTCAGTGCGCGGAGGTAGTAGTCCACCCCCTCCTAGAGCGCAGGAATATGTGACAAGGGAGCAGTTCGAAGCCCTCCAGGAGAAATATGACCTAATGGCCGAGGCAATAAAGGTCTCCAAAGCTGTCTATCAGAAGACCAGTGGAGCACTGCGAGGCCCCTATATCGGGCCCGAGCGAGCTCGAGACGAAGATTGGAGCAGTACAGGATCGATAAGGTCCGGTCATAATCCTCGGAACCGAGCGATGAGGGAAAGTCCCGCACCCAGGGAAAGGATGCGACGTACCGCTGGGGCCAGGCATGGGGAACCACGCCAAGGAAACGAACAGAGACACGAGGACTCGGGGTTGAAGTAGACCTGGACCTGAAAGATGAGATCAGGAAGGTGGCAGAAAACCAGACGGGAGCTCGCGAGCCAGACCTCACTAATGACACGGCTCTAGCTGATGAGGTCATGAGGGACCCGCTCCCGATTGGCTATCGCCTGCCAAAGTATGACACCTACGATGGGTTTGGGGACCTCGTCGATCATCTGGAAGGCTTCAAGGTTGCTATGCAGCTCCATCGAGTCTCGAAAAACATCATGTGTCTTGCCCTGCCATTGACGCTCAGAGGAGTGGCAAGGCTGTGGTACAACCGTTTGCCGACGAAGTCGATCCACAGCTTCAACGATTTAAGTTACTTCTTCGTGAAGGGATTCTCCAGTAGCCAACCCCATCAGAATACCACGTTGAACTTGACAAACGTCAAGCAACATGAAGGAGAATCACTGCGAAACTACATGAAGCGCTTCCAACAAGAGGAGATCACGATCAGAGGTCTGGACCCGAAAGAAGAGTTCACAGCCCTGCTGGGAGGCGTCAAGGATAAGGAGCTGAAAAGGTCTTTGGCGAAGCATACACCGAGGAACCTGGCCGAGTTGAGGGCTCGGTGCGATAAGTACATCCAGATGGAAGAAACCCTTCAAGCCGATGAAGAAGCTGAGAGGAAGACGGGAAGGAAAAGGACCTCAAGGGGCGATGACAAACCTTCCGAAGAAAGCAAAAGACGAAAGTCCGAGCATGGTCGGGCACCCAGTCCACCAAGGAAGTTTGAGAAATACGTGCCCCTGAACTGGAGACGAACGGATGTGCTGGTGCAGATAAAGGATTCCCCGGATGCCAGAGCCATGAAGTGGCTAGGGAAGATGGGACGACACCCCGAGAGACGTAATATGGACAAATATTGCCACTTCCACAGGGACCACGGCCACGACACCGAAGATTGTTGGCACCTCAAGGGGGAAATAGAAGGAATGATTCGAAGAGGATACCTAGGCCGATTTGTGGACCGCGAAAAGGAGGATGCCCAAGATGGCAATGACCGCAGGGACAACCGTCGTAGAGACAACAGAGGCCGCTATAAAAGAAGGGGCCAGCCCGCAGAGGCAATCAGGAACGGCAAAGGGACCGGACACCCGAGGAAGCTGACCATCACTTCCGGGATGAGAATAAAAGCCCAACTAGGGTTATAGCGACAATCTGTGGAGGCCTAGCCGCTGGAGAAAGTTCAGTCTCGGTCAGGAAAGCAAAAGCCTATGCGAGAAGCGTACATGTGGCTGAATGGTCGAACAAGAAGGCGAGGACGGGGACGGTTATTTCCTTCTCAGACGACGATCTGGAAGGGGTGCACACTCCGCACGACGATGCCCTGGTAGTCACCATGACCATAGCTGATTGCAGAGTGAAGAGGATCTTGGTGGATAGCGGGAGTTCAGCTGATATCCTGTTCCTTGAAGCTTTCCAGAAGATGGGTCTGGACGAGGGAAAGCTGAAGAGAGTCGAACACCCGTTGCAGGGGTTCTCCGGCATCCCAGTAAAAGTGGAGGGATTGATTGAGTTACCGGTAATAGCCGGCACCGGAGATCGCCAAGTAACGGTCATGATCAACTTCTTGGTAGTAGGCATTACCTCGGCATACAACGTTATACTAGGGAGAGTTGGTTTGAACCTGCTAAAGGCCTTCGTCTCCACACCACATCTCAAGATGAAATTCCCAACCAAGAATGGTGTCGGTGAATGTCGAGGTGATCAGGAGGCATCCCGGAGGTGCTACGCCACTACCTTACGGGGAAGAGAAAAGGCGGGTGAGGCGCTCCCGATAGAAGATCTGCGTGATGACACCAGTTATCAAAGGGGGGAACCGGCTGAGGATCTGATACGAGTTGAGGCCGAAGAGGGGGATAACACTCGCCAATTCCAGATCGGGGCTACAATGCCAAGGTAACAATGAGAAAAACTCGTCTCATTCCTCCGAAACAACTCTGACGTCTTCGCCTGGTTGGCCTCAGACATGACTGGAATAGACCGAGAGGTAATAGAGCATCATCTGAGTGTTAACCCGGCAAAGAAGCCGGTGTAAGAGAAGAAGAGGACCTTCGCCCCCGAAAGGCAGCAAAAAATAGATGAAGAAGTAGAGAAGTTGCTGAAGGCCCAGTTCATCCGCGAGATCCAATACCCGGAGTGGATATCCAATGTGGTGATGGTCCCGAAGGCAAATGGAAAGTGGAGGATCTGCATCGACTTCACGGATCTGAACAAGGCCTGCCCAAAGGGCGGATACCCCCTGCCGAAAATAGACCTCCTCATTGATGCCACAGCAGGATACGAGGTGCTGAGCTTCATGGATGCGTACTCGGGGTACAATCAGATCAAGATGTCTGAGGTTGATGTCCCGAAGACATCCTTCGTGACCGAGGGGGGATTGTACTGCTATGAAGTCATGCGCTTCGGGTTGAAAAACGCAGGGGCCACCTATCAAAGGTTGGTGAATAAAATCTTCAAGGGGATGATTGGCAAAACCATGGAGGTGTACGTGGACGATATGCTTGTAAAAAGCTTGAAGGCGGAACAACACATCCAAGACTTAGAAGGCGTTCCAGGTGCTGAGGCAGTACAGTATGAAGCTGAACCCGGCAAAGTGTGCATTCGGAGTAGCCTTGGGAAAGTTCCTCGGCTTTATTGTCTCGGAGAGGGAAATTGAAGCCAATCCGATGAAAATACAAGCCATTCGAGATATGAGGTCACCCCAGAATATGAAGCAAGTCCAAGAGCTAACAGGCAGTCGCCGCCACCCTAGGGCAATTTATGTCTCGGTCGGCTGACAGGTGCCTCCCCTTCTTCAAAGCCTTGAAGGGATCCAAAAAGTTTGAATGGACGGAGTAATGCGAAAAGTCCTTTGAACAACTGAAGGAGTACCTGGCCGCACCCCCACTGCTGACGAAGCCGAATGCAGGGGATACCTTACAGTTGTACCTTACTGTATCAGCAGTGGCGGTAAGTGCAGTACTGACGAAGGAAGAAGGAAGGCAACAACTGCCAATATACTACGTCAGCCGAACCCTGCTAGATGCCAAAACAAGATACAGAAAGACGGAGAAAGTGGCGTACACCCTGGTAACAGCGGCAAGAAAGCTGAGGCCCTATTTTCAATCACATACGGTATGCGTACTCACAGACCAACCCCTGAAGAAGCTACTGCAGCGGCCGGATATGTCCGGTCACCTGGTAAACTGGGCCATAGAGTTGGGAGAATTCGACATCCAGTACAAACCGAGAACCGTAATAAAAGCACAGGCCCTCGTAGACTTCATAGCCGAGACGACGCTCCCTGATGATCACCAGGAGTTTTCCGAGGACCGAGGAGAAAAGGCTTGGGCATTGTACGTGGATGGTGCTTCCAACAGCGCGGGAAGCGGCGCAGGGATCATATTGGTCAGCCCTGGATGTTTCAAGATCGAGTCCGCCCTACGGTTTGACTTCGATGCCTCCAACAATGAAGCAGAGTACAAAGCGTTAATAGCCGGAATTAATCTGGCATGGGCTTTGATGGTACAGGAGCTGGTGGTGCATAGTGATTCACAGCTCGTGGTACAACAGGTGAATGGAGACTACGAAGCCAAAGAACAAAGGATGGCTGGGTAATTGAAGACAGTACGAGAAAGAATAACAACCTTTAAGGAATTCGAGGTAAGGCAGGTGCCACGAGAAAAGAATGCTAGTGTAGACGCACTATCACAGTTGGCCACCTCCGACTTCGTAGACCTTGGATTATCGGTGTATTTTGAAGTGCTACCATAGCCAAGTACCGAAAGACCCCAAGAGGTATTACCTGTAGGCGAACACGACCATAGCTGGATGGATGCCATAACTGAATACCTAAAGGAAGGAAAGCTCCCCGAGAATCGGGACGAGGCAAGGAAGGTACGAATGAGGTTAGCATGCTTCCTTCTAAAGGACGAGACGTTGTACAAAATAGGGTTCACCGTGTCGTACCTCAAGTGCCTGAACTCCGCCGATGGCGAGTATGCACTCCGAGAAGTGCATGAAGGGATATGCGGCCAACACTTGGGAGCCCGGGCCTTGGCACATAAAGTGCTGAGGCAGGGCCTGTTTTGGCCGACAATGAGGAAGGACACGAAATCGTTAGTCAGGAAGTGCGTCAAGTGACAGATGTTCGCCCCCGTCCCGAGGCAGCTCTCGATCGAGCTCTCATCCCAATCAAGCCCGATACCATTCGCCATGTGGGGAATGGACATCCTGGGCCCATTCCCCCCGGCCACAAGACAAAGGAAGCTTGTAGTGGTGGCAGTAGACTACTTCACGAAATGGGCAGAGGCCGAAGCACTGGCGACAATATCCGAAAAGAATGTAAGGAACTTCTTCCAGAGGGCGATAGCCTATTGATTTGGAATCCCTCGAGTGGTGGAACTCAGTTCGCCAACTTGACTTTCGGCTCGTTTTGTGATGCCCTCGGTATTGACCACAGGAAAACTTCTGTCGGTTATCCACCGACCAATGGGCTGACAGAGGTAACCAACCGTACCCTGCTCCAAGGAATAAAGAAGAGACTGGATGATGCCAAAGGGTTATGGGCAGATGAGTTGTATAACATCCTCTGGGCTTACCGTACAACTGAGAGGTCGGCCACCGGAGAAACACCCTTCATTTTAACTTATGGCACTGAAGCTGTACTACCGGTAGAGGTAGGGGCTGTAACCCATTGGATTCAGTACTATAATGAAGAAGAAAATGATAAAGGACTCCGAGCGAATTTAGACCTCTTGAGCGAAGTCAGGGACACCTCACAAGAAAGGGTCGCCGCCTACCAGCAGAGGGTTGCGAGGCACTATAACTCCAAAGTCCGAAAGAACGAGTTCAGAATGGGTGACCTCGTCCTCAGAAGGGCAGAAATATCAGACCCGAGGCATCAAGGAAAGCTAGCTCCAAATTGGGAAGGTCCTTACAGAGTCTCAAGGGTAATACGACCTGGGTCCTATCACTTGGAGACTACGGGGGGAGAAAAGGTGCCCCGATCGTGGAACTTGAAGAACTTAAGAAAATTCTACCAGTAGTGAAGTAGCAAGCACTAACATTTTGTAGTTTTTTGCTCCTAAGCACTTTCTAGTTGTAACTCCTCATCCTAAGCTCTCCAGATGATTTTATTTATGGAAAATATGTAAGCTGGTTTACGGCAAGTGATAGGAATTCTCCTGTTTGGTGGCTTTAGCTTTGCCGGAGGTCCTTACCTCGGTTGTTGATGAAGGCAGAGCCGAAGGAAATTTGACGAAGGGATACTGCCGAAGGTCCCTACCTCGGTTGGGAGCTCAGGCCAAGGCCGAACGGACCTGACCGAAGGTTACCACCTCGGTAGGGGGCTCAGGCAAAGGCCGAGCTGAGCTGATCTGATCGAGGGTCCTTACCTCGATTGGGAACTTAGGCAAAGGTCGAGCTGACCTGACCGAAGGTCCTTACCTCGATTGGGAGTTTAGGCAGAGGCTGAGAGGACCTGACCGAAGGCCCTTTCCTCGGTTGGGTGCTTTGGCTAAGGCCGAGTAGACTTGACCGAAGGCCACCACTTCGGTTGGGTGCTCTGGCCAAGGCCGAGCTGACTTGACCGAAGGTCACCACCTTGGTAGGGGGCTCTGGCAAAGGCCGAGCTGACCTAACCGAAGGTCACAACCCCGGTTGGAAGCTCAGGCCAAGGCCGAGCGGGCCTGACCGAAGGTCTCTACCTCGGTTGGGGGCCCACGCCAAGGCCGAGCCGACCTGACTGAAGGTCCCTACCTCGGTTGGGGGCTCGGGCAAAGTCCGAGCGGACCTGACCGAAAGTCTTTACCTCGGTTGGGAGCTCAGGCTAAGGCCGAGCGGACCTGACCGAAGGTCCTTACCTCGGTTGGGGGCTCACGCCAAGGCCGAGCCGACCTGACTGAAGGTCCCTACCTCGGTTGGGGGCTCGGGCAAAGTCCGAGCGGACCTGACCGAAAGTCTTTACCTCGGTTGGGAGCTCAGGCTAAGGCCGAGCGGAGCTGACCAAAGGTCACCACCTCGGTTGGGTGCTCTGGCTAAGGCTGAGCTGACCTGACCGAAGGTCACAACCTCAGTTGGAAGCTCAAGCTAAGGCCGAGCGGACTTGACCGAAGGCCCTTACCTCGGTTGGGGGCTCAGGCAAAGTCCGAGCCGACTTGACCGAAGGTCTTTACCTCGGTTGGTAGCTCAGGCCAAGGCCGAGCGGACCTGACCGAAGGCCACCACCTCAGTTGGGTGCTCTGGCTAAGGCCGAGCTAACCTGACCTAAGGTCACAACCGAAGACCGAGCGGACTTGACCGAAGGTCTCTGCCTCGGTTGGTGGCTTAGGCAAAGGCTGAGCGGACCTGACCGAAGGTCCTTACCTCGGTTGGTTTGGCCGAGCGAACCTGATCAAAGGTCTTTACCTCGGTTGGGAGCTCAGGCCAAGGATGAGCGGACTTGACCGAAGGCCACCACCTCGGTTGGGTGCTCTAGCAAAGGCCGAGCTGACCTAACCGAAGTTCACAACCTCGGTTGGAAGCTCAAGCCAAAGGCTGAGCGGACCTGACCAAAGGTCTCTGCCTCGGTTGGGGGCTTAGGCAAAGGCCGAGCGGACCTGACCGAAGGTCCCTACCTCGGTTGGGAGCTCAGGCCAAGGCCGAGCGGACCTGACCAAAGGCCCCCACTTTGGTTGGGTGCTCTGACTAAGGCTGAGCTGACCTGACCGAAGGTCACAACCTCGGTTGGAAGCTCAGGCCAAGGCTGAGCGGACCTGACCGAAGGTCTCTGCCTCGGTTGGGGGCTCAGGAAAAGGCCGAGCGGACCTGACTGAAGGTCCTTACCTCAGTTGGGGGCTTACGCCAAGGCCGAGCGGACCTGACCGAAGGTCCCTACCTCGGTTGGGGGCTCGGGCAAAGTTCGAGCAGACCTGATCGAAGGTCTTTACCTCGGTTGGGAGCTCAGGCCAAGGCTGAGCGGACCTGACCGAAGGTCTCTGCCTCGGTTAGGGGCTCAGGTAAAGGCCGAGCGGACTTGACGTGTTGGGGGCTCACGCCAAGGCTGAGCGGCCCTGACCGAAGGTCATCCTCGGTTGGGGGCTCACGCCAAGGCTGAGCGGCCCTGACCGAAGGTCCATACCTCGGTTGGGGGCTCGGGGGATGGGCCCGAGCATACTTGACCAAAGGTCTCGGTCACAAGCAAAACTAAAGCCGAAGCTGAAGGAATAAGGCCGAAGGAACGCATGAATGAGAAAAAAATGAAAAGCTTGATTTCTCCCACAGGAAGAGCCTCCCAGCGGGGTTAAGGGGGCTCCTGATACGGCCAAATTGATTGCCCAGTAGGGTAAGAACACGTGGTATCTACGAAAAGGACACGTGTCGCCCACCTGATAGAAGCTGCAAGGAGTCTGACCGCGTCGACCCGTGAAGAGAATATTCCCCACAAAGGGGATAAGACGTATCCTAGTAGGACTCGAAGAGGAAAGGAGGCGGACCCGAGGAGGACTCCTCCAAGGAAAAGAGAAACCCTAAACCTTAAGGACTATAAAAGAGGGCCCGAGAGGAGGGAAAAAGGTAAGCAGAAAAACCCACACCATTACCCTTGTGAAAAACTGTGCGGCCGATCTCTAACTTGGGCGTCGAAGGACTAATCCCGGAAAAAGCTCCGGGGCCTCTGCCTTCTGTGGTTGTGCAGGATCAGCTCATACGGATTTTCGGCAGCAACATTTAGTATGCTACATATACCTTACAACAACATCCAAAGTCTTATCCCAACTTAATGGGGTCGGTTACATGGAGATTCCAAGCAAGGACGAGCGCATGGATCCATGCAAAAAGATTGACGTGTTATGGCTAATTATAATAAGTGTTGGCTGCCAACCTGATGCACCACTATAAACCAGCCACAAGCTTATAACGATAGATTATAATAAAGTACCGTCTGTTTACCTGACGTACCATATAGACTGGTCAAGCCAAAGCGTTATACATGCATTATGTCCACCACCAAGGCAATCCATCACCCAACTTACTTTTATGAAAGAAGGAATGAGAACGAATTCTTGACAACCCCACTAAGCACGAAAATAACAACTCGAACACACAACTCCGTATTGAAAACTATGTAGTCAACACACAACTCCCCATTGAAAACTAGATATGCAACACACAACTCCGCATTGAAAACTAGATTAGCAACCCACAACTCGAGCCAGTGGCATCTGTGAATAGTGGTTCAATGTACCAGCATTAAGTCATAAAAAAATCATCTAGGACGTTTAAAAATCTCACTTCCCTCGTCACAGCTTCACTGTTTGGCAGGCGCTATCCAACTGTCTTCCTACTCGAGCTTTCCTCATCCATCGCCACATCTCCGCCCCCCCACCTGTTGCCTTTGTTGGAATGGTTCAGAAGATACAAGCCACCTATTTTTTGACTACCCTTTCTCCTCTACCTTCTGGAAGCGTATCCTTACCAAGTGCTGGCCTACTAGGAGAATTTTTCCCGTCCCCATTATAAGGGAATAGATCTAGATTGACATGACCTTTTTGGTAGATCCATATGCGATATTGGCGGAAAGCTCGCCTTCGGGGCCACTATTAATCATATTTTGGTGGAGCACAATCTCCGCAGATTGACTTTTAATTCCAGATTCTTTTGATAAGATTTGGAAGACCATCTACTTTGAGATCTCCTCTAAATTTGCTTTGATTGTTCCGAGCACGGTTATTGACTCCCTAAGGAAGAGGCTTATTGTTGTCTCCTGGGGCCTTCCTTTGTCTATCTTGTCTCCCAATCCCCTCCCCCTTTATGCCCTGTTTGTTTAGAGGGGTGGCAGTGTTGGGGTGGGATAGTTGTACATATTTTCCCACCCCAATGGTGTTTGTGGGTGTTTTGTTTGTTTGGGGTAGGAATTTGAAAAAACATCACTTTTTTCTTGTTGGCCCACGTGGCCCAAGATTTCTCCCACCCCATTCTCTCACAAAGTCCCACCAATTTGGCAGGACTTTGCAGAATTTACAAAGGAAACACCCAACGGCTCTATGCAAGTTTGTAGTGGTCCATCCTCGACTCATGTATGGCCCTGCTTCTCTGAGTATTGTATACCATTGCTGCAACTCTGTCGAGCATCGTCGAGCATCGCCCCAGTCAAGTCCAGAGCAAGCCGCCCTACCACTCCCGCAAGGCCGCAGCACCATTGTGCCTTGCTCACACAATCATCTTCTCCACCATTGAACCCGCTCAACAGTTACTGAAGCTTCCTTCTCCCTCTACTCCTTTCACTATTGCAGTTTATGTGAGAGAGAGAGTCTACCAAACATTCAAAGGTGGATGGTGTAGACCACCCTGCTGTTTGGGCTAACTCCCTCCCTAAAACCCTCACAATCTTCTTCAATTTTTTGCATTTTCCCATCATACAATGAAAGGATCGAAAATGGGCCAAAGGGTCCAGATCTAATGGCCGTTCTGCAACTTTTTGGAGCTCCAGTGTCAGGG